>NC_050576.1:348996805-349296805 GCF_011100635.1 Trichosurus vulpecula | reverse complement strand
TTTTCTTTAAATGGGCCAAAGTAGTGATATGTTATGTTTTTAGATTTGAAGACAAAAAAGAAAACAACAACAATGATCTTTTACAAGAATTTGATTTATTTTTGATGCTAAGTGCTCCGCTACTAAAATGAAATTTTATACTTTCAACTGTAGCCATGTCAGTACCTGCAAGTCAATAACATTTATTGAGCACCTGCTATGATTGCTGGTAATAAACAGGTGCTACCCACAGTTCTTCATATATATATATATATATATATATATATATACACATACACACACATACGCATACATACATACATACATATGTATATGCATACATATATATATACATATATATATATATATACATATATATATTTAAGCTGCTTAAAATCAATTAAAAGTCTTAAAATGAGATTCTGTTTCTTTACATGAGTATTTGTTACGTTAAACATTGTAGGCTATTAAGTTTTATACTGTAGCTCCAAAGTTACATGTTAAGAGGAGGCAACATGAGCTGTGAAATTGATTAGAGGAGGTGAAGTCAAAAGCAAAGAGATATTTGAGATCAACTACAGAGTTCTAGTCTGATATCCTAGGTGCATCTACATTTTCAAATATGGAAATAGCCTTTGGGAATTTATCTGGACTTCCATATTCTTTAGTAATTTTCAATAAGAATATTTTTTTTTTACTTAGAAAAAGCTATATTGTTATCTTATGAAAAAATTTAAATAAAATTACTCCATTGAGCACTAAAGAACTTAGGTAAATATAGCTCTCATGGTTTCATTCCTACTTAGAAACATATTTTATAACAGAATATATTTTAAATAAAATGTTATTAATATCTATTGTAATTAAATCACATTTTTCAATATATCTTAACCCTTTTCCACTTAGAGAGAGAGAGAGAGATAGAGAGAGAGAGAAAGAGAGAGAGAGAGAGAGAGAGAGAGAGAGAGAGAGAGAGAGAGAGAGAGAGAGAGAGTGCCATCCCTTGTAATTAAGAACACAAAAGTGTAGGAGTGGGGAGGAGGAAGAACAGACTACTGGCAAAACTAAATAATATGCTAAAAAAATGACAGTATATGCAAGGTTCCATACTTAAAGTTTTGAACCTCATCAAGAAGCCAGGGGAGATGCATTTTTGTCTCCTCTGTGAGGTCAAGTTTTATCACATTGCTTTAACAGAACTCTGTTTTGATAGATTGACTGTTATTCTTCTTATTTAAATTATTGTAGTCCTTAAGTATATTGTTTTCCTGATTCTGTTTACTTGGCATTGGGTAACATTTATTGTATCATGATTCTCTTTCTTCATCATATTCATAGATTTGTATATTGCAATAATGGCTCATAATATTCATTTACAATTTGTTCAGTCATTCCTCAATCTATAGACAGCTACTTTGTTTCCAGATTTATTTCTGCTATTAAAATATTGTTATAAACACTTTGTTGTTATATAAAACTTTAAGCACTGAACTCATTAGAATGTGAGCATGGTATTTTTAAAATGCTTATCTTTTGATTTTAAGCTCATAGAACCTTATGATGAAAGTACTAAGTTGAGAATCTTGCTATTAATGATAGAATGAAGAGGGACTTATTTTATAGGGATTGGAACATCTTTAATTTCTGAAATCAATTCAACTGATATTTATTAAATACTTCCTTTGAGTACAAGCACTGGACGGTGGAGAATGTATGATATATACCTTTCCCCTCAAGAAGTTTACCACCTATTGGGGAAAATTATAAAATATAATAAAAACATTATAATTCAACACTTAAAGAGCAATTCCAAATAATAGTAGAAGAAATTTCAGAAGACAGCACATGATTAACTGTCAGATCTGTCGTACAGTATTGCATAAGTTCAGAGAAGGAAGAGATCAATGCAGATTTTGATGGTTGGGAAGACTCTTAGAAAAATATCATAATTCAACTTGGATCTTGATATAGAAACAAAATTGCAATAGAAATTAAGTAAGAATTGCATTTAAAATAGATTGTATTCTATGAACAAAAATAAAAAGATGACACAACAGAAGTATGTTCGGGGCAATCAATCAAGAATTAATTAAAATAAATTTATTAAATTAGTTTCTTTGAAAACTAGTTGAGATAGGGGAGTAATGGGAGATTACATGGCTAGAGAGGTTGGTGCCACTATGTGAGGCCTAGGGTATCAAGTCCATGAGTCTGAAAAACAAGAAGTCCACTCGTGCTTTTTGTTCAGGTGGTTGCTGATCAAAGAAGTATTTTGTGAAGATCAATTCGATTGATTTATCCAATAAAGTGGAAGACAGGAGTAGGAATGGCTAAAGGTAGGATTCTAGTAAAACAGTCATTGTGATTGACACGTGAACTTAAAAGGGTTGTTAAAATGGTAGCAATGGGAAAGAAAAGGAATCACATGTAAAATATTTTATTTTTGTCATTCCTGATGTAGTGCCTGGATATTTTAATGAAATAAATTAATTTGTCTAATTGCTTTGCATTGCAGTAGGATGTGATTCTCCTTTCAAAAATATTTTAGAAATAAATTCATTAAAACAAATGCCAGATTGCAAGAAAAATGACAGGTCACATACAGTAGACAGAAAGATGAAATCCATGATGAAAACGAATTGCACAGCATTTACTTTCTGAGGTTTACCAGGTAGTAATAAAAAAGGTCTATATTTAGATGTTGATTAGTATCCATTGGGATCTAAATGCTCCTCCAAGTTATTTGTTCAAGCTCTATTTATTTTTACTTATGTTACTTTCTGACTTTGAAAATCCTGAACTTCAATTTAATTTTAATGAGATTAAATACTTTATAGTTCAGTGTTCAGTATTTGGATAATATGATCTATACATATACATATATGCATATATATATATATATATATATATATACGTATACATACACACATATAGAGAGACAGATAGCTGTTCTCATTCTTCCTTTCTTTGTTATTCTCTTGAATATTCTTCCTTAGCTCTATCAGATTTATCTGCTTATCTGTAGATAATTAAACAAAGGTATATCAAAACATGTTTTAAAATTACATGGAAAAGAGCATGTGAATAATAATATTTAATTTCTGGTACTTATTAGCCAAATGAACTTGTGACAGACACTTCAGCTCTATGTATATCAGTATATTCCTCACTGTAAATGAAGAAAATGGAACTAATCTTACTTATCTCACAGAGTTGTTTCAAAAATTAAATCAAATACCATCTTACAATTTCTTTGGAATCCACAAAGTGCTCCATAAGAATTTTATTTTATTTTATTTTTTGGAAGGGGTAAGGCAGGGCAATTGGGGTTAAGTGACTTGCCCAAGGTCACATAGGTAGTAAGTGTGTCAAGTGTCAGAGGCCAGATTTCATCTCAGGTCCTCTGACTCCAGGGCTGGTGGTCTACTCACTGAGCCACCTAGTTGCCCAAAAATTTGAGTATACATTGCCATTCAAATTATTCATGAAAATGTTTGAATAAGATAATTCATGCAGAAATTGATGTATTCATATGTCCAAGTGAAACATGTAATTGGAAATATTGATCAATAAAGTTTCATGGAAGGATGTTAAATATATTGCTGTTTAAGGACAGTTTTTTAAAATTCTACAAATGTTATTTTTTCAATGATACAAATGACCTCAACTGAATGACCATGGAATGTAGCTCATGAATACAAGATTCAAGTTTGGGTGAATGTTTACCTGTTATAATGAAAAAAAAAATAATGTGGATGAATCTGTAAGTTATTCTGTACCTATATAATTCCAAGTTTGTTTATTTAATTTTATCTTTTAATGAAACCAAAGACTTCCTTTCCATCCTTTGATTATGAAAGATGAGAACCTAGGATATAAGCAAATTATGAACACTTTGTAGGCTTTCCACTTCAATGAGAGTAGAAATAAACATTATTTAAACATAAGAAAATCTGTGTGTAACTAGGTAGTGGCACAGAGGAGAGACAGCAAAGCCATTCTGATGAAAACTTCTAAACTATATCATTAGTCATTAGTTTCTATCATGCAGATACTTTAAGGCAAAACAAAAACAAAACAAAAAACCCCAAGATTATCAACTATTGAGCAAATACAATAGAGAGCTACAACTTGTCAAAGCAAGCTAGTTATTTATTTGCTTCTAATGAAGTAAAATAGAAAACATCATAGTTCCACCTATTGTTATTAACTCTTCTTTGCTATGACCAATACTAGTGGTATATTATGTTAGAAAAAGTTACATATTTAGAGTCAGAAGCCTGAGTTTGAATCCTGGCTCTAATACTCAATAGTGATATGATCAAAGTAAAAAGTATTGTTCTAGAGCTCCAAGTAAACTCAGAGACCATCTAGTTCCACCCCATCCTTTTAATGATCAGGACACCAAAGATCACAAAAGTTAAATGATTTGTATAAGAGGTAGGAGATCAACCCAAGTCCTTTGGCTACAGAGCCTTTGCTTTTTAGTAAATGACCTCTAATGCCTCTTCTAGCTCTAGAACTATGATTTTATTATCCTATGAAAAAAAAAAAACAAGTAAACGGGCCTTTCGCTAATCTAAGTCCCTGATATCTATTTATGAGGTTCCTATTTCATTGAAGAGGCAGCTGGGTGACACAGTGGATAGAGGGCTGGGTCTCGAGTCGAGAAGATTAATGTTTAAATAGGGCCTCAGAAACTTACTAGCTGTTTTGACAGTAGACAAGCCACATGAGTTCTGTCTGACTCAGGTTCCTTAACTGTAACATCACAGAACTGAACTGAAATGTAATATCTGGAACAATATTATCACCTATCTCAGAAATGATTGTTGTGAGGGTGAAACGAGATATCATTTCTAAAATGCTTATCACAGTGCTTGGAACACAGGAGGTAATTAATGAATGCTTGCTCCCTTTCCCTTTTCCCTTCATTACTAAAACTTATGAAATGGCAGGCTTTAAAGGTCAGTGCACTTCCCAAAAATGCACAACTCTCCTATTTTTATTGACAGGTTGATTTTGTTTTGGGGAGAAGGAAATTTTTATTTCAAATATGAAGTACAATACACACACACACACACACACACATATATACACATATCCATGTATATGTATGTATGAATGTATATATATATATATATATATATATATATATATATATATATATATGTATATATGTCACATATCCTTAAAATCAAAGACATAACATGCAGAATTACCTTTGATTTCAAGGAAATATGACTTAAGCTATGTGGATACTCCTTTAATGGAAGCTGATGGCAATCCCTTTGAAAACCAGTACTTTTGAACTTGTGTTACTTTAAAAAATAAAATAACATTCCTCATCTGATCCTCAGTCTTCTGTTGAGGAACATTCCCATGATTACTTAGGTGAATCTTTACATATGACCCTAGAGTCTGTTACTAGGACTATACTATGGCTAGAAAAATTAGTGCTTTGATTTCAGACCCCAGTGCTTACCACAGTGTAGCATTTTGTAATTTCTTAGTGATTTTTAAAAAATTGATTGTTGGTAGCTTTCAAGAACTGATGGTCACCTCTGAAACCTCAGACAGCATCTTACTAGGACTTTAGTCCTAGCAACTAATAAATCTTTTTGGGGGGAAAAGTGGAAGTTTCCTCTTGAGACATCATAAATCATACAACACATAACTAAAACATAGGGAAGAAACAATAGCTGCTGAAAATTCCTCAAATCATTTTGAGAAAATAACATAAAATGAAACTGATAATAACTTAAAGGACAGTTATGTGGGTGATTTTTTTTCCAAAAATTCTCAGATATTTCAAAATATTTTTGTACCAATTTAGGAAATGAAATATTATATATTTACTAAATGTTTATTTGCATGTAGGATTTTAATTATGTGTGTGTGTGTGTGTGTGTGTGTGTGTGTGTGTGTGTGTGTGTAACTACTTAATTTAATAATGAAATTACAATATAGGATTGCTTATGCTATAAGATTAAAAATAGGCTATCTCTAGGATTTTGAAACATCTTATGTATGTTACAATCAATTTAAGGTAGAAAAAGCTAATTTTACTTAATTTGTACTGGATGTATACAAATGGGGTAATGTACTAACTTGCTTTATGGGCTCAAATTCTCCTTGAGTCACTTGAGTTAAAAAAAAATCTAAGGCCAATGCTGGGTTTAAATCACAGCAATAGTGTAATTCTTTCTTTAAAATTTTAAAGAAAAAACTCTCTTTGGGGTATATTTATTTTGAAATTTTATTAGAATTACTTTAATATTTTGAGTCTTAACATTTAAATATAAATACTAAAATTATGGAACTTTCATCTATATTAAATAAACCAAACTTCTCTTAGACTGTTGTCTGAACTAAGTGATAAAGTCTTTACTAGTCTTAAAACTTCATAATTGGAAAAAATAAACAGGATCTGTTGAAAGAAAAGATTGCTTACAAGAAGAAGCGCATTTTACTAGTTGTGGAAATAATATATGGTGTTTATATAATTCTTTACAGTTTAAAAAGCTTTTTTCCTTATTGTAGCCACTTAACATAGTATTGCAAATATTCATGTTCTTATTTCACAAATAAATCTCAGAGACTATTAATAAGTTTTCTAAGGTCACACAACCAGGCAAACTCAAGTTTGCTGACACCAAGTGCCATTCTCAGTCTTCTGTGTACATTACCTTACTATTCTCAAATGCTTCTAGGCATTTGACACTGTGACAAACTTCAAAATCTTTATGAAATAATTTGTATGAATCATGTATAAAGCTGTGATATAACAATAGGAAATGACTTACTCATTTTCATCTTGGTTCATATGATGCTATCAAAAGTAAAATCCTCACCTATTGAATGAGCATCTGGATATAAACATTAAAACAACAACAATAACAACTCATAAACATATTTTTCCTGAAAACTATTTGATTGTATTCAATATGACTTGATCAATGTCCTTTACAAAGCATATCACTTATGGATGCTTAATGGAAATATTAAAAAAATGATCTTTAAGTAGGAGTGGTCAGATAGGAATGACTAAAAACGATCTTTGAAAGCAAAGCGAAAAATCAATATAGTTCAACTAAATTCAGTTGCAATTAATCTGAAAGCAATGAATGCCCTATTTGTTCTTCAAAATATTTGATTCAGTGTAAGTAGATATTTCACTGTGCAAACTGCAAAGTGGTAAAATGGTTGGATTTTTAACTTTTTTAATAAAAAGAATAATAGCTTATATTTATATATTGCCTACTACTTATTTTTTATTATTATTTTATTCTAAAATTATTGCTTACCCTTTTCTTAATTGAAATGTAAACTATTATCTATACAATTTGGGAACTCTGAAAAAATAAGAGCATATTACAAATCAGTTAGGTCTTCAGTTTAATAAATATATTGCATGAGGCATACAACATACATGCAAAAATATTTATTTTTCATATATCCTGAGTGACTAATTATTTAAATGATTTAAATGACTTGTCTTTTAATCTTTCCTTTAATTTGTTCTCCCATTCCTCATCTGGGAAAGGAAGTGACCTTGGATTGTCACCTTTATGTTAGCTATAACAATCTCCATAACTTTTTTTTGATTGGTCCATTTAAATTTTTTTAATTCCAAAATTTAAAACAATTCTCACTTCCTTTACTTTTTTCACTTGTCTATAATTCAGTTACATGCAAGCAACATTTCTATAAACAGCAAAGCAATGTATGTAGCAGCAGAAAATTAGATACAAACACACGAAGGCACAAGTGAAACCAAGACTCTTCTGTAAGTCACAGCTTGGCTATACAAACAAAATAAAAGATTTGTACATTTAATAGTTAGAAGCATTAATACTTCTCTCATGCCAAGAGGCATGAGCTTGTAATGTAGGACCCACAGTCTGTTTTGTTTGTTTGTTTTTGAGAGATCAGTTACTTTGGGAGGAAGAATATAAGCAGGAACTTTTGTAAAACTGAATAGAAGTTTATTTTTTTTTAAATTGGCACACGTTAGTTTAGCAAGAAGAGAATAGGAGAAGAAAAAAGTCTATAGGGTGCTTGATTTTCAAAGTTCAGCCTTAGGTAATAGGGAAATAATACTTAATGACTACCCCTAATTACTGGTACTGGCAAAAGAATTATATAAAAATATTGTCAGACATTTGTTTACCCTGGGGTCAAAGTCTGTCAAATCCCAAACACATAAAGAAGCATATACAATTAGAGTTACAACTCTCCTTGTTGTTGTTCATCTTTCATTTTCAGAGGATTAATGACATCAGCAGAGATGTTTGCTTGCATATGAATTGGATTTAAATGAGGCTGAGCTGGGCAAAGTCATTAGCCTCATTCTCCCTTCCTGATTCATTGAAGTCTAATGGAAGAAAAAAGTCAAGACAAGTCTGGATGGCTCAGGATTCATTGAATGACATTGGTATTTTTGATGCCTGACAGAGCTCTAAACACTCCACAGTGTCTGCTTTCAGCCTCCTACATGGCTGTTGGAACAAACTTTTCTCATCTGCCCATTTCCCCAGGGAACGTCTCCACATGCTTGGGATAGACATCCCCCTAACTTTGCAACAGGTTTGAGGATTATTGGTTACCCTTAACTTGGTTTAGCCCATCTGCTGACACAGTTTACTGGGGTGTGGATGCTGAGCGTGTTACAGCTTCTTGGAGCCACAGGTGAGAGTTGGATGAAGGTGAACCCCAAAGGTGGATAAGCAGCCCTGAAAATTGCTCAGCAAGTCCTCACACCAGAGGTGCTTTTCTTCCTTCAGCCCGTACACTACAACTCTCCTAAAAATTCCCAGAAGCTCCAAACTCACCATGACCCTCTTTTTTCCTGTATGGTTAAGAAGCAAAGAACATTTCTGCACTAGTGACCAGATTTGTTCATATCAGTTTAATAGGACTCCTCCACCTACTCACTATTTAAGAACTCAGATTCAGCTCTCTGCCCATATCTTAGCAAGTTATATGCCACCATTGGCGCTTACAAAGGAAAAAAATACTATAAGATTCATTTATTACATTTCTAAAGCACCTTTCCTACTCATATGCCGACCACTCTAAACAGGATGCAAGAGACTGCTGTGCTTTCTTTCATGAGCCTCCATCCTCTGGGGGGTCCTGAGGATAGTTGGATGGATCCTGGAGCTCATGTGATGGGAGATGATGGTCTCATTGTGTGGAACATGTGTGGTCCAAGGCCTGTTGTGGAGTGGAGGTGTAATACCAGGAGCGGGGGGGGGGGGGGGCAGGAAAATATTAACCACTGTAAGAGGACCACTGGGAAGGAGCTTTAAAAAATTTGCAGAGAGTACTTCAGCTGCTGAAGGAAGAGCTCCAAGAAGTCCTGGACAGGTGCCAGTTTAACTCCAAAGTCTGTGGTTCATTCTTTTTCCTTTTGCTTTCTTCTAGCAACCTGAGATCTTCTACATTTCACATTAACTTTTAACCCATTCACACTCAGTTTGTTGAAGGATTTCTCAGCAGCCATCTCTTCAGCTTGCAAACTGGATGAAAACACACCACTGTCTCTGTTCAACTGTTGACATTCAGATCTCACCAAACTGGTAAAACTGATTTCTGAGGTCGATCTCAGTGATTGAATTTCCCAGGCTACCAACATAAGGCATTGTTGAAGACCATTTTAGAAGTCTACCTACCACAGGATCATTAATACCATAATAGCGATCTTGGATGTTTTGATCATCATGTATGTAGATTTCTCATATTTCTATGAACCCTCTTATCCTCTTTTGCAGTCTCCTTTCACCTAGAAAGAACAAATGTGAGACCAATTCCATTTGTAGTAAGGGGTGGTCCAAGCCAATTTGGGTATCATTTTACTGGTAGCTATAGCCTTCCCAAGAACATCAACTGACCAAGTTCCATCAGAGTTAGAAATCTTTCACTCAACATTCTTAATGCAATATTCTTTGTTCACATGAGACTTAGGCATGTCATTCTTTTTTCATACTTAATAATATTTTATTTTTTCCAATTAAGTGTAAAGAAAGTTTTCAACATTCCTTTTTGTAGATTTTGAGCTCCAAATATTTCTCCCCACTTCTGTTCTCTTCCGCTTCCTCAAGACAGCAAACAATCTGATATAGGTTATGCAGGTACGAACATATTATACATATTTTCACATTACTCATGTTGTGAAAGAAAAATGAGAACAAAAGAAAAAAACATGAGAAAGAACAAAAAAACAAAAAGTGAAAATAAAATGTTAGTAAATAAATTAGTTATATATATAATCTATATATTAGTAAATTTATTAGTTATACTAACATATATAAAATATGTTAGTATATAGAATGCTTCAATCTGCATTTAGACTCTATAGTTATTTCTCTGGATGTGGACAACATTTTCCATCATGACTCTTGGAATTATCTTAGACCATTGCATTTTGAGAAGTTAAGTCTATCAAAATTTGTCATCACACAATGTTGCTGTTACTGTGTACAATGTTCTCCTGATTCAGCTCATTTCATTCAGCATCAGTTCATTCAAGTCTTTCCATGGTTTTTTTTCCTGAAACCCTCTTGATCATCATTTCTTATAGCACAATAGTATTTCATTACATTCATCTATTACAACTTGTTCAGCCATTCCCCAATTGATAGTCATCCCCTCAGTTTCCACTTCTTTGCCATCACAAAAAGCCCCACTATAAATAATTTTGTACATGTAGGTCCTTTCCCCTTTTTTATGATCTCTTTTGGATACAATCCTAGTAATGGTATTGTTGGATCAAAGGATATACACACTTTCATAGCCCTTTGGGCATAGTTCCAAATTGTTCTCCATTAATGGCTTCATCAGTTCACAATTCCACCAACAATATTAGTGTTCCAATTTTCCTGCATCTTCTCCAACATTTATCATTTTCCTTTTCTCTCATATTCTGGTAGGTGTGAGGTGGTACCTCAGAGTTGTTTTCATTTGCAATTCTCTAATCAATAGTGATTTAGAGCATTTTTTTCATGTGGCTACAAATAGTTCTAATTTCTTCATCTGAAAATTGCCTGTTCGTATCCTTTGTGTATGTCATTTTTAAAGGATAGTGCTGCATTACAGACTAGGTAAGCCATATTTTAAGTCTGAAAAGCAGTTCTGACAACTTTTATTTTTAAGATTACTGTACACTTCAGTCCTCTTAAAAAGCATGCCAACACCAGGGCACTGTGAACAACCTGACACAAATTTTAAATTATTTTCCATACTTTTTTTTTGATAATCCAGAAATCAGGATTTTCTCCAAGGCACATTTGTCACAGAATAGGGAAGTCTGTGTCCCTTCATTTCTGTCTGTAATAAGTGCTGGAGTCCAGAGACATCTCCATATTAGAAGTGACAGTAGTCAGAGGGTTGCTGATAAAAGTCAGCATAAATCCTTACCAACAGGCAAAAAATCAAGTAGAGACCCTAGGATGGCCTGTATGTCTATTGATTGAGGACCAGCCTATTGACTGAATACAGGTAGCCTCATCATCATGGGCTTGTCTATGTGATAACAGCATTGATTGCCTGATCTACTGAGTGATCGATTCTGCGTGTTATTCATTAAATCGTCCTGGGTCATGTTGTAATTGAAATCTCTGTTGATAAAGAGCAATCACAGAAATTAAATCATATATTCCTGAAATGCTGATTGGGGTGGGGGCGAAACTTCGAAGTTAAAACAAAGAAATATGCCCCACTGAGCCCCTTTGAGGTGTGGCAATGGTGATGGATTACTTCTACCACATGCTACCTATCTCAACTAGTTCCCCTGGGGGTTAACATCATGCATTCAAGGTGGCTGAAAGACAGTTAGCTATATCTAGTCTCAGAAATTGCACTTATTTGGGGACCTGAGATCATTAGCATTTTGTTTTTATCAACTGTGCTACATGGTTATTGGAAGATGGGATTTCTTAAATTGTTTATCTGTTAAACTCAATTCTTAGGGAAAAAAACTCCAGGTAAGCCACTTAAATGATATTCTTAATACTAACATATTTAGCAGAAATCAAATGAAAAGTTCAAACAAGTTATCAATATTACTTATTTTTAAAACAGTAATTTTCCTTTAGATTTGCAAGATGCAAAACAAACACAGTGTTACAATATTTTCTGTTTATATCAATATGTTTATAGATTGCAGTGGGGGCAATATTTCTAAGAAGTTAGAAAACAACAGGTTTCAAATTCAAAACTACAATGAAAAACATTTCGATGATGGTAACCTCTCAAATATCACAATAAACTTGAGAAGAATGAAACTGCCACATTTTTATGCATCACTGCAACTCCCATATTTATGTTTTTATTTATGTTCTTCCTGTTTTAATTTAGAAATTAAAGTCAATCACTCAGGGAAGTTGGTCACTAAGATTAATTCCTATGACCTGCATATTTCTCACAAATTTGTAAGGCATATGTTCATATTAATAAATATATTACCGTAACTACATGATATACATACAAAAAACGTGATTTATCAACATGCATTAAATCAGACTGAGGTCAAATAAAATCAGTGGCAGGATATGGGATCCTGACTTTCCTTTTCTTTGATGAGTCATTATAATAAGTAATACTGAAAATTGATTCTACATACATACACACATGTGTGGGTAGCTTGACCATGAGAAAAAGTAAAATATGAAAAACAAAATTAAGATAGATTAATGATGAAGTGATTTTGCACACTGAAAAGTTACTGTATAATAGAAAGTATTTACAATGGTGTTTACCAAACTTTTTTTTTTCATTTTTTTGGCAGTCAGTTAACTAGCATCTAAGCACCTACTATGGGCCAGGCACTGTGCACAAAACTCAAGACTGCTAAATTTTCCATGATACTTGGTAGGGCTTGGGACTAGGCTTAAACTAGATTTTTGAAATGTTGGGGATTAAATAATAGGATAGAAGGTAGGGGTCAAGGGCATATTCATACATATACGCACACGCACACATATATAGTAGAACCTCGGTTTACAAGTAACCTGGTTTACGTATGCATCACCGGACAAGGAAAAATGTTTCGCAAAATTTGTCTTGCAGGACAAACAAAAATTTGCAGTACAAACATCATGTTTGGACTTGAATGGCTTGCGAAGGGATGACACTCAACTAGGGCAATGTTTATTTTGTTCTGTTTTGTTTTGCTTTGCTTTCATATAACAAACAAAGAAACCTCAGGTCGGTATACTGTCTAATCATCATCATTCGACATTGACCCTTCGTGAAGGGACTGGAGGTGGATGCTGAAGACAATCAAGGGCTGGTGGAGAAACATAGCCAGGAGCTGACAACAGGTGAACTGATGGATCTGCATGAGGAGCAACAGCGAGAGGTTGTGGAGGATATCTCATTTGAGGAGGAGGTTGAGAGGTTGGAGGAATCCCTCACGTCAAGTGAGATTAGGGAGCTTTATCAGATGTGGGGAAAAGTGCAAAATATTGTTGAAAAACATCAGCCAAATAGGGCTGTAGCGATGAGAGCCACGAATATTTTTAAAGATCATGCAATGTCACATTTCCATGCCATTCTGAAAAAATGTCAAAAACAAACATCGATAGATTCCTAGTCAGAAGAGAACATAAAGAAAAAAAAAATCAGTGAGTCAAAACCTGAAAGTGATTCTACAAAATGAAAAAAAAGTGAAGGTAGTAGTGTAAGTTTTACTTTTATTGAAAGTGGCGTAAGAGAGAACATTCTCTACATTGAATTCCCTGGTGTTCTCATGGAAGGAGATTCTACTTCCAAGCAATAACCCTTCCTCCTCCTCCTCATCCCTCTCATCTCCCTCATGCCAGCAATGACTCTTCTCAAAGGTAAAGTTCAAGTTGATTTGTTTTATTTTTGGTTTGTGTTCTGTACTAATCATTGCTATTGTGTTGCAGGTGCATTAGGGACAAAAAATTTACTTAAAATTATAAATAATCATTTTCATATGAATATTTTGGGGATGTGGTACCCATAATCTGACTTTACATTCTTTTCCTATGGGAAAATTCACTTTGTAATATGAATAAATAGCATGATGAGCAGAATCTCGGAATGAATTTAATTTGTAAAATGAGGTTCTACTGTATATATATATATATATATATATATATATATATACACACACACACACACATATATACACATGTATATATGGCCAGGATTTAAAATATCATAGAATCAAAGAATTTTAAAGATGAAAACACAAGAACAAGAAGCTGGGAAGAATGAATTTATGTACACATAACATATTTAGTGAACATCTAATGTATGTGAAATATATTTATAGGATTTTTTGGAGAAGGGAATTATTTCTCTGTAACTGGATTTGATAGCTCCAAGTTAGATATGACAGCAGGTTAAATATGATTGAGTCACAAGATCATGCATTTAAAATGAAAGAAACTTTTATGAAAGACATTGACCCAACTATCTAATTTTATAGTTGCACGAAATAAGGCACAGAGACATTGTCATTAGCACAGAATCATTCTACTAGGGCAGTGTGAATGCCAGCAGAGTCAGTATTCAGACTCAGGTCCCCTGACTCCAAATCCAACCCTTTTTTTCCAATTCACACAGAGTTATAAGAATGATACTGTTCACATTTTGCAAAGCTGAACACTGAGGGAATAAGATGAAAAGCTACTAAGTTTTGACTTAAGGTCAAAGATGTGTTAGCACCAAGCATTGCCAAAAATGTTGGGCCAAGAGGAAGTGTAGAAAGCAGGAAAGGAGTAGAGAAAGAGGAGAAAAAAAGAAAACCAACAACTTAGCCTAATTCAAAATTGTGTTTAGGGCCCGAATAGGTTTCTTAGAATTATTTCAAAGCCCCGCAATGCTAGGTAGCATAAAATATCAGATGCCATGTAAATAACTTACCACATCTGAACCAAATTCACATTTTGTTTTGGAAAATAACACTTTCCCTACCATTATCATCATCAAGCATCAAAGTGTATTAGAAAATTTAGCCATAGTTCACTACCTAATAGGCAAAAAGATAAAAATACATAATTACTTAATGTATACATGACATTATTTCTGTAAAGCTAATTACTTTGGCCCCAATTGTCTGAAGGTCATATGTGTCACATATGTTACATTTCACTCCCCCACCCCAGGTTTCTGGGGTGGGAATATCAAGGCTTTGTGTAAAAGGGTCCAATCTCTACCAATGGCATTTCCCCAGGTATAGTATGTGTGTGGGGAGAGGGGAGGTGGTCCTTTGCACTACTTTCCCATTTGACCCCTAGCAGTTAGATTAGCTTTTACAAAGAAATATTTACCTTAAAAGTACAATCAAAAACGTGGAAATATTCCCCTGAGTGAATTTCTATATTTATGATAAATTGAATGTGACAAAACAGAAACAAATACTGCAAGTCCATTTATCAGACCCAGGTGTAACACCAATGTTACTAGCAGCTGCTGTGGGGTTGTAAGACCAACAACACCAGCTCACAGGAAGGCTGCTAGCACAGGTTCTTTGATCTACTGTTCTAAAGGAAAGCAACTTAAATGAGTTTACAATCTTACTTTAATCAAACATACGTATATCATTCACTTAGTTTAAGGGAAAAAGTAATCACTCTGAACTTCACACGCATAGTCACCAGGAATTACAAACAGAAATTAACATGAATCAACAGACAGGCTTCCAACTGTTGCACCAAAAACAATACAAACAGTCACCAGAGACAGAAGCACCAACATCTGGGTTTTTCAAAGGCAGGGGTGTCCTTACAACTTCCCAGAGACTTATCTGGATACATCACACAAACATTCTTCCCATGAGTGAGCCCCAAAGCAAAATTCTAACCTCAGAGTATATGTACAGTTCTTCAGGGTCAGAGGGCATCACAACCTTCCATCTCTACCTGCTCTTTCTACTCCATGCCCTCCTGTTCCACTCATTCAGCAAGCTCCTCCCACCACGGGCTTCATGTAACTTAGGCTTTCATGTGACTTAAGCAGGGCATATGGGCCTATTAATAGGTGGCAAAGGTCTTCAAATAAAAAATACATTAACAATATACCAGGGTAAAAGACAGGGAGAACAAGGAAGGAATTTCTTCCCCTCACTCTGGTTCAGTTCGTGCCTATGCTCTAGATGAACTGTGATCTTCACCTTCTAGACACAGCAGGAAGGAGCTTGCAGGAAAAAAATTCATTAACTAGAAAGAACAATTGTCCCAGCCTGGCCAGTTTTAAGGAAGCAGGCTGTTTCAACTACAATTCAAAGGAGGCTACCTCCACTGCTTGGTAGCAGATACAACACGGCTCCATGTTTGATCTATACATGTACAGATAAGCCCCCTTACACTTACATATAAACAGATAATAGATTAACATAGAACCATATCTATGCAAATAACCTGGAAATCATATTGAGCCTATACACAACCATACCAATTTTTCCTTAAACAATTAGAATTTTAAAATCAAATAATTAACAATATAATATTGTATATTTAAGAGTGTGAATTTTCCTAGCTAGATTTTAAGTCCTTGAGGATAAGAGGTTTCTTTTACACTTTTAAAACTATTGGAAAGATGCAGCTATTTATTGGCCATTCATTATGTTTCTAACACTGGTCAACAAATATCTAATAGTCTTGACTTGACTTAAACTTAGAAATTAGTTCAACCTTAACTATCTTCCAGTTATGAGGATTTCTATTTTTTGCACTTTAAAACACATCAACTTCTTTGATGTTAGACTTTTGGACTAAATTGTTACATAAATGAAAGAGGGAAAACACTCTTTTTAAATAAAATATTGTGGAAATAAGACTAATTGCATGTCTTTCATTATGTTTAGGCATATGTGATCAAATATTCCCAAAAAAGATGTTTCCTTTTGCCTTTGGAGATATGATAAAACTCTATTCCCCTAACTCCTTCCTTTTATTCTAAGAAGAAGTTTTTGTGAGCCATTCTTCCATTTAGAAGCAACTTGCTTCTTTCCTCTGGTTTTGGTTTTAGCAATAACATTAAGACTGATGGAAATCAGCTACCACAGCAGTATATTTATTAGCTGGACATTGGACCAGGATATCACATTTAGAAAGTCAATAGAAGAATTAAATATATATTTGGACTAAAAACCGTGACTCTGTCCCTTTTCTAGTCATGTTGCTACCATGTCTACAGAAACAGAGAAGCACAAAGAGGACTAAGGATATATTTTGTATCTTTCATTATTTCATAAAAAAGTTACCATTAAGTGACCCAGTCTACTGTTGATGAGGCTTTACATGCTTAGGTTTCTTACCTTCCCCCATCCAAAGAACCCCCTTTCTGTTATTAAGACATATTCAAGTCTGTGTGTGTACGTGTGTGTGTTTGAATGTAACTCTGAAACGTGTCACTGTTAAGATGTTTATGTAAATTAAAAAAGGCTTTCTTTTATAAGATTTTTAAATTATTAAAAATCTCTTTTAGGGTACTAAAAGAATCTATTTACATTATAAATTATTGATGTACTAATTACAAATCCTTATCTCTTCATTAAATTATATGACTATGGATAGGCAATATTGAATGGGCTTCACCAATCTGTAGAAGAAGAGATTATACACACACACACACACACACACACACACACACACATATATATATATATATGGATAGATAGACATATCCATCTATCTGTTAGTGAAAAATGTGAATTTAAGTTAAATACATATGAACATATATATATATATAATTTAAATATATATATTTAAATTAAATTAACATATTTTACTATCATGTAATCTTAGTTCTTTAAGGATTCCTGCATCCCACTATTAGCAAATATGTACCATTAATAGGATAGTATTGATGATTAAAAGAGGGCCTTTATAACACTATGTAGTTTGAGATCATAGAAAGAACTGAACAATTTTCTTAAACATAACTGAAAGTACATAATCTCTTTGTCTTATTCAGTTATGGGACTAGATCATTGTCAATATGTAGTTCTTTTCCAGAATATATATCTTAAAAATGAATCACAAACTGGGCTATTTTCTTAATTGAAGATGATACAATAATTGTGATTTTTGAAATACATTGTTTGATGTTGTAGTTATAAATGATAGCACTCCAGTATGGAGTCACTTATGCTGAGTCTTCCTAATGCCCATAATACATGTAAGCAATGATAGAACTTGTACCTTTTTTGTACTTTTGTACTTTTCCATTGTTTTGACCCATTCTAGCCCTGTATGAAGCAATTAAAAGACTGCAGCTCCTGACTGGATGGGACTCCTGGCTGACTGTATAAAAGATAGCCACAACTATACCTAAGGCCCCCCTTTGCCAACTCAAATCTTTGCGCAATTTCCAATAAGGATATACTTCCCAACCTGAGACTGGTATAGATATGTGACTTGGAGAATTTCTCTACTACATCTGGGTCTGATTAGGAATATTCCTTCCAACCTGGGACATAATTTATTCTCAACCACATCCGTTTTTAAAATAGAAAACTTCCATGCTCAGATCACAGTCTTTTGCCGCTCTATAGGTCTCCCTTTAGCTGGCTGAGTTTCTTTGCATCTGTGGAGCATATGTCTATCTGTCTTGTCATATAGTTTGTGTATATGCTTTTTCTGCCAGCTTGCTGTATGACACAATAATAAATTTCATGTTTTTACCAGATTTCCAATTTCTTGTGAATCACTGGACCCAGCTCTTTTCTCAAACCCAAGACACAAGACCAAATATAGCACAGGATTACATCCATATTTAATATTGCTATGTGTTTCTTAAAGGAGGAATTGTAAGATTTTGAGCTCTTTAATTTGGTTAATACTTTTTAAATTACAATGAGAAACATTTTTAGGTTCTTACTATCAATAAGGATTTTTCTTTTCTGCATTTTATTTAGCATATATTCTATAAAAAGGAGAACAGCAACATCAACATATATCTTCCTAAATGACATACTGGGCCTTGATGTTGCTAATACTACAAATTAAATATGTAAACAAAGTTGTGTGTCTAATGTTTAGAATATAATTACCCGGCACACGAAATCAGTTAGTAAATGCTTGACGATTACCTGATATGAGAAAAAACAGCTCATTTCTAAGACCACGAGGTGCCCATTTACATTGTTAACTATTAATATATTCATTATAAATAATCTTTATCCATTTATGATAGTAATTCCAGTTAAACAATGATGATGGTGAAGAGGAGGAGGAGGAAGAAGAGGAAGAATAAGAACAACAAAATAGTTATCTTCTGAGGAAAATTGGCTTTTCCTTTTAGATATTTAATTTTTTTTCAAATTTATAGTTGTAAAATGATCTGATAGGAACTTCAAATATTGATCACAGAATATTGTTCTCTGTAATAATATAAAATACAATTAATGGAATTGTGAAGAAGGCTGATGAATAGTCCATTTCTCATAGATAAAAAAGTAGCTTTGTTTGGGAGGCAATTTATGGTGAGGGTTGAGGGGGAAGGGAAGGCCTATTAAAATAATAATAACTTTCTTTTAAGTTTTTTTTAGTCATCTAGTGTGTTAAATACCTTGATATTTTTTGCTAGAATAATACTTAAAGGATAAAAAAGCCAATATAATTACAAAATTCTCTTACCTTCCAAACATGAGTATAATTTATTTATATTCCTATCTTTTGTCTTATGGTCGTTATCATAAAGAGAAGGTAACAGAATCCAAATGAACTATTTATTTTCTGAAATGCAGTATCTGGAAGTGTTCTGATCTCCATGTCAGAATTAAGATCTAGTGGCTTTACAGTAGATGCTTGGCTAATAAATAACCTTGTAATATGGATGATTAAATATATAGACCAACATAGCAAACCTATGAAAATTCAAAGAAACCATATAACTTTAATATATGTTTGTATGTATATATACATATATGCATATATATATATATATATATATATATATATATATATATATATATATATATATATATATATATATATATTTTCTAAAGCACAATGTAATGAGTACATTACACAACTCCAGAGAAAGTAAGTTTTCCAGAGACTACCAAACATCTAAACATTTCCATTATCTGGCTGGAAAAATTGAGTAATATGCTTTTTTATCTGCTCTGAACATTATGGTGTTTAATATTCATTTATTAAAAAAAATAACTCCATCTATGTTTAAAGATAAAGTCTGGACAACTATGTATTATGCACCATATATAAAAGTATTCTGAAATCCAGAATGATAATTAATAAATAAACTATGTCCAGAAACCACCTGACCAAGACTCTGAGTTCATATAGACAGGGTCTAATTTTGGGGGATGATCACAAGGGATTATTGTCTGTTTTAGCTCACTGTTTCCACATGGAGTTAACTCCAGGAACTCTCCAAATAAAGTTTAGGTATAGCTTGTTAATAATTTTCTCCAAAAATAGGTAACAAGATACCTATCTCCCACAGAAGCACTCAAGTTTATAAATACTCATCATATAGGATTGCCTTTATTAAACCTCACAGTAAAAAGAAAAAATGCAAAAGACTCACGGGATCCCATAAACATATGCAGAAAATACCCAAAGCACTGAAACAACCTATTTTTCCCACTACTTAGAATACTTTCATATTTTAGGGAACAAGAAATGCATCTTGTCATTAGACCTGCACTGGTCACATCCCTCATAATGATAGCAATGGTTGGCAAGGTTGTATCACCTTTCTTCCCTAAGTCCTGAGTTCTCTTCACATCTCCTCTAGCTAGAGGAGTCAGATGGGTAATCTTCTTTCTCCAAGAAGCACATTGTTCAGTAAATATTCTCCCTCCAGAAGACTGGTTTCCAAATTCATAAAGTTAGGAATTCTCAAAGATGATTCCACTCAAAGCTGGGAAATAGTATGGCAAAAACTAGACATAGACCAACATCTTACACCAAATATAAAAATAAAGCCAAAATGGGTATGTGGTTTAGATATAAAGGCTGATCCTATAAGCAAACTGGGAGAGAAAGGAATAGTTTACATGTCAGACTAATGGAGAATGGGAGAATTTACGGCAAAACAAGAGATAAAAAATATTATGAAATGCAAAATGGACAATTTTGATTACATTAAATTGAAAAGTTTTTGCACAAACAAAACCAATGCAACCAAGATTAGGAAGAAAGCAGAAAACTGGGAAAGAATTTTTTTTTAATTTAAATTTATTTATTTAACATATTTGGTTTTCAGCATTGATTTTCACAGAATTTTTACAACCAGTGTTTCTAATAAAGACCTCATTTCTAAAATATATAGAGAACTGAGTCAAATTTATAAGAATACAAATCATTCCCCAATTGATAAATGGTCAAAGGACATGAGCAGGCAGTTTTCAGATGAAGAAATTAATATAAAAATGCTGTAAATCACCACTGATTACAGAAATGCAAATGAAAACAATTATGAGGTCCCACATCACACATATGAGATTGGCTAACATGACAAAACAGGAAATTGATAAATGCTGTAGAAGATGTGGGAAAATTGGAATACTAATGCATTGTTGGTGGAGTTGTGAACTGATCCAACCATTCAGGGGAACAATTTAGAGCTAGTCCTAAAGGGCTATAAAAATGTGCACACCCTTTGATCCAGTAAGGTCTATATCTCAAAGTGATCATAAAAAGGGAAAAGGGCCCATATATACAAAAATATTTATAGCAGCTTTTTTGTGGTGGCAAAGAATTGGAAATTGAGGAGATGTCCATTAGTTGGGAAATGGCTGAATAAGTCATGGTATATGAATGTAATGGAATACTGTTGTGCTATAAGAAATGATGAATAGGCATATTTCAGAAAAAAACCTGGAAAGACTTGAATGAACTGATGCTGTGTGAAGTGAGCAGAACCAGGAGAACATTGTACACAATAACAGCAATAATGTGTGATGACTAACTTTGATAGACTTATCTCTTCTTACGAACACAAGAATATAAGAAAACTCCAAAGGATTCATGATGGAAAAGGCTTTCCACATCCAGAAAAAGAATTATGGAGTCTGAATGCAGATTGAAGCATATCATTTGCTCTCTCTCTTTTATTTCTTTGTTTCTTCTTTCTCATGGTTCCTCCCATTGGTTCTAATTCTTCTTTACAACACAACTAACTTGAAAATAGGTTCAATATGAATGTATATGCAGATCCTATATCAAATTATATGCCATCTTGGGGTGAGGGGAGAGGAGAGATGGGGAAAAATTTGGAACTCAAAATCTTATAGAAGTGAATGTTGAAAACTAAAATTAAATAAATAAATTTAAAAGAAAAGAAAAGAAGGTACCTGGCTTGTAGGTGTAGGCTTGGAGGGGGAAAGGCAAGACAATTGGGGTTAAGTGACTTGCCCAGGGTTACACAGCTAGTAAGCGTGTCAAGTGTCTGAGGCTCAATTTGAACTCAGGTCCTCTTGACTCCAGGGCCAGTGCTCTACTCATTGCCAAGTAGCTGCCCCAATGAACAAGTTCAGAGGTGTGTAGCCAGATGGTTGGCCTATGCACCCACCATCTTTAAATAATTCCTTATGTTTAATTCATATCAGGAAATATTTGAAGTTTTCTCCATTAACTTAATAAAGAAATTGATATTTTTGGTTTTTTAAAGATGACTCACAAGGTTACTCACAAAGGTAGTAATTCACCAGAAATCTCATTTACCTAGACAGGAGGTTAGATTTGGAGATTATTTTGCCTAGGAGATTTTTTTAAATAGTATTTTATTTTTTCCCAATTGCATCAAGACAATTTTTAACATGCATTTTTACAAGATTTTGAGTTCCAAACTTTTCTCCTCCATCCTTCCTTTTCCCTCTTCTGAAAGTGGTAGGCAATTTGATATAGATTACATATGTGCTATCATTAAAACATATTTTCATATTTGTCACAGTTGTGAAAGAAGAAGCAGATCAAAAGGTAAAAAAAAACAGGAAAAAATAAAGTAAGTGAAAAAATAAGCTTTGATATGCATTCAGAATCTATCAGTTCTTTGTCTGGATGTGGACAACATTTTCCTTTGTTCTTTGTACTTGTCTTGGATCATTGTGTTGCTGAGAAGAGCTGAGTAGTTTATAGCTGAGCACCACACAATGTTGCTCATAATGTGTTCAATAGTTTCCTGGTTCTGCTCATTTCACCTTGCATCAGTTTATGCAAGTCTTTCCAGGTTTTTCTGAAATCCGCCTGTTCATAATTTCTTATTACATAATTGTATTCCATTATGTTCATATACCACAGCTTGTTGAGCCATTCCCCAATTGATGGGCATCCCCTCAATTTGCAATATTTTGCCACCACAAAAAGACTTCTATAAATTTTTATTCACATGTAGGTCTTTTCCCTTTTTTTAGGATCTCTTTGGGATACAGACCTGACAGGAGTATCATTGAATTAAAGGGTATGCACAGCTTTGTTGCCCTCTGAGAATAGTTCCAAATTGTTCTCCAGAATGGTTGAATCTGTTCACAAGTCCACCAATAGTGCATTAGTGTCCTAATTTTCCCACATTTTCTTCGTTATTTATCATTTTCCTTTTCTGTCCCATTAACTAGGTGTGAGGTGGTACCTCAGAGCTGTTTTAATCTGGAGTTCACTAATCAAAAGCGATTTATAGCAAGTCTTCATATGCCTTTGATTTCTTCATCTGAAAACTGCCTGTTCATAACCTTTAACCATTTATCAATTGTGGAATGGCTTCTATTCTCATGAATTTGACTCAGTTTTTTATGTATTTGAGAAATGAGTTCTTTATCAGAGACACTTGCTGTAAAGATTGTTTTCCAGCTTTCTATCTTCCTTCTCATCTTGGTTGCATTGACTTTGTTTGTACAAAAGTTTTTTGCTTCAATATAATCAAAATTAGGTATATTACATTCCATGATGCCTGTCACTCACTTAACTTCTCCTTTAAGAATTTGGATGCTTGGCAACTAGGTGGCATAGTGAGTAGAGCACCAGCCCTGGAGTCAGGAGGACCAGAGTTCAAATCTGGCCTCAGACACTTGACACATGTACTAGCTGTGCAACCTTGGGCAAGTCACTTAAATCCAACTGCCCTACCCCCCCCCCCCAAAAAAAAGAATCTGGATGCTATACCCCTTGGTGCATATATGTTTAGTATTGGTATTGCTTCATTGGCTATGTTACTGTTTAGCAAGTTTGTCTGAGATCATTATTACTACCCCTGCTTTTTTTTTTTTACTTCAGCTGGAGCATAATAGATTCTGCTCCAGCCCCTTAACTTTATTGTGTGTGTCTCTATGTTTCAAATGTATTTCTTGTAAATAACATATTGTAGGATTCTGGTTTTTGATCCACTCTGCTATCTGCTTCCATTTTATAGGAGAGTTCATCCCATTCATATTCACAGTTGTGGTTACTACCTGCATATTTCCCTCCATGATTTTCTTCCTCCTGTTTGTCTTCTTGCTCCTTTCACACTTTTCCTCCTCAATAGTGTTTTGCTTCTGTCTACCACCTCCTCTGACCTGCCCTATGTTCTGTTAGTTCCCACGCCCCACCCCGCCTTACTTAATTCCTTCTCTCCTACTTTCCTTTCAGGTAAGATTAACTTCTATATTCAATTGATTGTGTATATTATTCCCTCTTTGATCTAATACAGATGAGAGTCAAATTCAAGTAATGCCAGTCAACCACACTCCTATCTTCTACTCTACTGTAATGTCTTTTATGCCCTCTTCATGTGAAATAATTTACCCCATTCTACCTCTCTTTTCTTTCTGCACCCAGTGTCCTTCTCTTTCTCATCCTTTAATTATTTTTACATCATTCCCTCAAATTTATGCCTATACTCTTTGTCTATGTATATTCTTTCTAGCTGTACTGTTTGTGGTACAATTTTTAGAATTACCAGTATCATCTTTCCATTTAGGAATGCAATTTAGCTCTGTTGAAGCTTATGTTTTCTTTTCCCTTTATACTTGTTCATGCTTCTCTTGGGTCTTGATATTGGGATCAAATTTTTGGTTTAATTCTGGTCTTCTCCTTATACGAAATTGAAATTCTTCTATTTCATTGAATGATCATTTTTTCCCTTGATGTATTATACTTAATTTCACTGTTAGTGATTCTTGGTTGTAGTCCTAGTTCCTTTGCCCTCAATAATATCATGTTCCATGACCTCTCATCTTTTATGTTGCAGCAGCTAAGTCCTGTATAATACTTGTGGCTCCCTTGTATTTGAATTGTGCTGTTTTGGCCACTTGCAGCATTTTTTCCTTGACCTGATAGTTCTGAAATTTGTCAATAATGTTCTTTGTAGTTTTTATTTTGGGATCTCTTTCTGAGGTGATTGATGGGTTCTTTCAATGCCTATTTTGCCCTCTGGTTCCAGGATATCAGGGTAGTTTTCCTTGATAATTTCCTAAAAGATGCTGTCCAGGTACTCCTTTTGATTATGGTTTTCACGTGTCCAATGATATCTATTTTCCAGTTCAGTTGCTTTTCCCATCAGGAATTTCTTCTTTTTTTTCATTCTTTTGAATTTGATTGATTCCCTATGTCTCTGAGTCATTATCTTCCAATTTCCCAGTTCAAACTTTTAAATAGTTGTTTTCCTCAATTTTCTATTTGGTCAATTGTAATTTTAAAAGAGTTGTGTTCCTCAGTGGATTTTTGCATCTCCTTTTCCATTTGGCCAATTATACTCTTTTAGCAGTCAATTTCTTTTTTCTAAGCTGTTAACTTTTTTTCATGTTTCTCTTATATCACTCTTATTTATTTTCTCAATTTTTCTTCTACCTCTCTTATACATGATTTTAAGTTCCATTTTGACCTCTTCCATAAGTTTTTTTTTTTCTTTCTGGGTTTGAGACCATTTCTCATTTTTTCCTTTGGGTTTTGTCCATAGGTGTTTTGACATTGTTATCCTCTTCTGAGTTTGTGTCTTAATCTTCTCTCAGCCATACTAATTTTCAGATTTTTTTAAAAAAATTTGTTTTTTGCTCATCTTTTTTGGCCTTTTTCCTTTCTTTTAAATTTGAACTTTGCTCCCAGGGTGCAAGGGACACTGTCTCAGGCTTCTTGTGCCAGGTACTGCAGGCCCTGACTGTTTACCTGGTGTTACATGGATGTTTTCCTGAGGCCCACTAGGGGACCCTCGTGTCTGGTGCTGCACTGAGGAGATAGGATGTTTGTTGCCTGGCACTGATGGAGGCTGTAAGTGTCTGGTAGCTTATGTGGTGCTGAGCTGAGGTGTCTGGGGTGTCCTGAGACTATTGGGGTGTTTCTTCATTTCCCCAGAGTTATGCTGAAGCATGTGGATGTCTGCCTGCTAGAGACTGACTTTTGGCAGGGGCTATTCTCTAGAATGTGGGGGTTCTTAGAGCTGGAGTCTGCATGGTCCCCTGGCTATGCTGAGGCATGTGGGGGGGTCCTGGTTTTGGCATTTACCTGCTCCACTATACTGAGTTTCAAGATCTACCACTGTTTTCCCCTCTTCCTGCTGGCTTGCTGGGATGTTTCCTGTCCTGGACTGTTCTTCCCTTTTTACCCAAGTGAGATAGACCTTTCCTGTCAATCTTCCAAGTGTCTTGGGCTCAAAGATTGTTTCACTCCATCCTTTTGCTGCTTCTGCTGTTCCAGGATTCGTTTAAGGGTGTAATTTCATGCTTATTTGGAGGTGAATATGGGAGAGTTATGGCAATTTACTGCTTACTCTGCCATTTTGGCTCCTGGAAGTCTGCCTAAGTTATACATACATACACACACACAACACACATATATGTGTGTTGTGTGTGTGTGTGTGTGTGTGTGTGTGTGTGTGTGTGTGTGTGTATTCTATACATAAAATTGGGGTTCTCTAAAGGTATGCTGACATGTTTAGATTACACATAGATATCTCTAATTTATTGTTGTTGTGTTATTTTTAGCCTTTTTTTGACTCTTTAAAAAAATGTCCACGAAGTGGTTATATTCCTTAATCTAGGGGATTAAATATTTCGTATTTGTCTGAAACTAATTACTTAAATTTTAACAGTTTTAAGGAGCCTATTTTAAATATTTGCTACTAAAAATCATATTTTGATATTATTTTCCAGAACTTTAATCACCTCTATAGTTTTATTACTTGCTTAGCTATTTTTGTTTCCTTGTCAGTGCCTTAATGCTTTCCTAAGAGTCCAGGGATAATAGCTATCTGTATTTGGGAAAACTGATATATTCTCAACTAATTATGAAAATATATCCCCCGGTGAATAGTGGTCAACTACTGGAGTTCTGTTTGTTTGCAGAGGCCTGGCATTACAAGAAGAAATAAATATGAAGAAAGGAACAAAAAATTCAACTCAACCACAGCATTTAAGTAAATATGGAAGTCTGGATTTTTCGTTCCAATTGAATCTCAATCATCTCATCTCATTTTGAGTCAGGTTTTAAAATATGATTCCTAGTTGCACCTCTATGCAAGTAGAATAATACTATCCAATTAAGATTAAAGCATTGCTAATACTGTTTCACGCAAAAGAAATACTCCTCTATCTTCCTCTATATAATCTCTTAAAAGGAGCTCTAGTAAATTCTCTCATTCATCAAAAAAGAAGTGTGGGCCTCATATTTAGTTGTTTTTATATTAAGGAGTCCATGTTCTCTGAGATTTTCCAAATTAAGGACTGATACAAGAAAGAAAATATTGTTCTCTTATTTATCCTGAATTCTAAGCTTTATAAGCTCATATAGGTTGAGAGAGAAAGCAAAACTTCTAATTTTTGTGCTATGCTTTCTGTCACCCATTTTGAAGTTAGAATAGTGTCTTCCTTTTTTTGTTATAGATACATCTTATCTTCTTGGCACATATAATATAAGATTCTGTTTAAGCAGCAGATATTCCTTACTTTTCACTAGTAGTTTCTTATTAAGATTTCTTTTTATCCCACCCCTTTACCCTCTAATCTTTTCAAATGCATATTTTCCAGAAAAAGTAATCTCTTAAGCAAACAGAAAATGCTACCAATATCACTCACAAATTGTGTATTACCTTTCTTTTTATACATAAATTTATCATCACAGAAGAGAACTGGGGAAGAGGGGAACTTTGGGGAATTCCAAACATTAAGAAGTAAGGACATAATGTGGATTGCCAGGCTGCAGATTCCTTAAGGTTTTAATTGAGAAGTCAATAAACCATACTTCTCATATGGACCCTCAAGTCTTTCCTGTCCACCCTTCACTGAAAGTGGCATTATACATGCTCAGTTAGATGAAATTGGCACTTCTTTGTACTGGATAATCAGAGTTCCAGTTCTGGATGCATGCACCCAGATAAGTGACCCAAGTGAGCTTATTCTTCAGTAGTCTTAGTTCAGTGTTTCTGTAATACATTTGTAACCACCACAAGAAGAATAAGGTTTTCTGCCTGTACCACCTAAGATGCAACTGGTTATTTGCTTGCAAGCATTTGAAAACCCCCAGAATGATGAAGAAACTTTTTTAAGTCATCAATAATCCTAGGATCCCTCCCCTTTCTCCTCTTTCCCTGCCCCCCAATGCAATCTATTTGGTCTATAATCAAATAAGTAAACACGCATTGCATTTTCAATCACATTCATAAAGAACGTTAAGAGAATATGAGTAGAAAAGAATAGCTATTAATGGTCAAAACCATTGAAACCCCCTACAAAGTAGAAGCAATTAATAACCTGAATCAGTTATTGTGCAGCCAAATCCTCCTTCCCCCACCCTAAGATTACTGTGCATATATACATATATGTAAGTATTTGTAATCTATAACTCAATACATGATGATTCAACGTTACAAAGAAAATGCTTCAAAAAATAGCACTAAACATTGTATTACTGCAGGAAAGGAAGAAATACATTTAAAGCAACCATGAAAATGGCGTGCAGTATAATTACCTGAAATTGCTATTCGCTTGACACCCTGACACTAATTTTATTCAAGCCATTGGGAAATAAAAATTTTAAAAGCACTCCTTTCCAAACGTCAGAGCTTGGGTGGTTGAGTGGGTGGGGAGTTTAGGGGATAGGGAGGGTGGAGGCAGAAACGAAAGGGTAAACTTTCCAGTATCCAAAAAAGAACTAAACAATCCATTTAGGATAAACGTCTATATAGATCGACAGCCTTTAATGCCAACATTTTTAACGCTTGCCCTGTACGTAGATTGATTTTTTTTTCCTACAACATTCCCTCAGCAGATGGATTTTTGCTACTGCAGATCAGCAGAGGGTGTCAGATCTTTCAGAGTGCACCAGGCTGGAACGAGCAGAGCTTCTTAGTAACTCTCTTTTCCCCCTCCCCACTCTCGCTCTTTCTCCCTTCTTCTCTCCCCAACCCCCTCTTCTGAGTAATTCAGAAAGAGCAGAAGAAAGAGGAGCAAAACAAGGGGGAAAGAAGCGCTAGTTAGGGAGAAGAGAGGGGAACCCGAGAAAAGAACAGAACACGAGAAGTGGGGGAAGGATGGACAACCACAAAACGCAGCGATTGCGGAAATTTTGCAGCGCCATTGGCTCGGCAGCTATTCCTTAGGCTGGGGCGTGATTTCAGCACCAAGGGGAACTGGACAGCACCCAGAGGGGACTCCTAGGCAGAGAGCAACAGCAGCAGGAGCCGCTGCAGCAGCAGCTACAGCATTCAGCATCAGCATCAGCAGCCGGAAACCCTGCTTTGTAACAGAAAAGGCAAGGTCAGTCCGAGGCATAGCCATGCACAGGCAGTTCGCCTGTACTATGCTGCACTCAGCCTGCTGGTGTATCTAACATGCACTTGCTTCTAATTCCTATCATTGTTACCATTCAGATTAGTGAAGACAACTAGCAGAGATTCGACGTTACGGGTTTAATTTTTTTTAACTTCTTTTGGTGGTTTCAAAGGGGAGGGAGGGAGGATTTTTTCTACTTTTTAATTTTTTTTTTTATTTTTGCGTGCCTTGCACTACGTGCCTGGATAGTTTGTGGATTTAATTATTGACTGGCGTCTGGACCGTTGCAGTGTGGGGGGGGAGGAGGGAGGAAAGAATCCACCCCCCCCAAAAAGAAAGCTTTTTTTTTCCTTCTTCCTTGGGTTCGGATATTGAAGTGGTAAATGAACTTGAACTGTGTCTGTGGCGAACAGGATGATTGCTGTTACTTTGTGATGAGATCGGGGATGAATTGCTCAGTTTAAAAATGCTGCTTTGGATTCTGTTGCTAGAGACGTCTCTTTGTTTTGCCGCTGGAAACATTACAGGGGACGTTTGCAAAGAGAAGATCTGTTCTTGCAACGAGATAGAAGGGGACCTGCACGTAGACTGTGAGAAAAAGGGTTTTACAAGTCTGCAGCATTTCACTGCCCCGACTTCCCAGTTTTACCATTTATTTCTGCATGGAAATTCCCTCACGCGACTTTTTCCTAATGAGTTCGCTAACTTTTATAATGCGGTTAGTTTGCACATGGAAAACAACGGCTTGCATGAAATTGTTCCGGGGGCTTTTCTGGGGCTGCAGCTGGTGAAGAGACTCCACATCAACAACAACAAGATTAAATCTTTCCGAGAACAGACTTTCCTGGGGTTGGACGATCTGGAATACCTCCAGGCTGATTTTAATTTATTACGAGATATTGACCCGGGAGCATTTCGGGACTTAAACAAGCTGGAGGTTCTCATTTTAAATGACAACCTCATCAGCACCTTACCTGCCAACGTGTTCCAATATGTTCCCATCACCCACCTCGACCTTCGGGGAAACAGACTTAAAACATTGCCTTATGAGGAGGTCTTGGAGCAGATCCCAGGCATTGCTGAAATCCTTTTAGAGGATAACCCCTGGGACTGCACTTGTGATCTGCTGTCTCTGAAGGAATGGCTAGAGAACATCCCCAAAAACGCACTTATTGGACGTGTGGTCTGCGAAGCCCCCACTAGACTGCAGGGCAAAGATCTTAATGAGACCTCAGAACAAGATCTATGTCCTTTGAAAAACAGAGTGGATTCCAGTCTGGCAGCACCCCCTGCCCAGGAGGAGACCTGTGCTCCTGGCCCCATTCCAACTCCCTTTAAGATTAACGGCCAAGAAGATCCTGCCACTCCAGGGGCTGCTCCAAATGGAGGTACAAAGATTCCAGTCAACTGGCAAATCAAAATCAGACCTACTGCGGCGGTATCGGCAATCAATGCCAAAAACAAACCTCCGGGCAGAAGTATGCCTTGTCCGGAGATATGCAGCTGTGACCAGATTCCCGATTCGGGTCTAAAGGTGAATTGCAATGACCGAAACGTGAGCAGTTTGGCTGACTTAAAGCCCAAGCCCTCCAACGTACAGGAGCTATTTTTGAGAGACAACAAGATCCACACTATTAGGAAATCTCACTTTCTGGATTATCGGAATCTTAATCTGTTGGATCTAGGAAACAATAATATTGCAACTGTGGAGAACAACACCTTCAAGAACCTTTTGGACCTAAGATGGCTATACATGGATAGTAACTACCTGGACACCCTGTCCCGAGAGAAATTCACCGGGCTGCTGAACCTTGAGTACCTGAATGTGGAGTTTAACGAGATCCAGCTCATCCTCCCTGGTACCTTCAATGCTATGCCCAAACTGAGGATACTCATTCTCAACAACAACTTGCTGAGATCCCTGCCTGTCGACGTGTTTGCTGGGGTCTCACTCTCTAAGCTAAGTCTCCACAATAACTATTTCTTGTACCTCCCAGTAGCGGGGGTACTGGATCAGTTAACCTCCATCATACAGATAGATCTGCATGGCAACCCCTGGGAGTGCTCTTGCACGATTGTGCCTTTCAAACAATGGGCAGAGCGCCTGGGTCCCGAAGTGATCATGAGTGATCTGAAGTGCGAATCCCCGGAAGACTTCTTCAAAGCAGATTTCATGTTTCTCTCCAATGACGTGATGTGCCCCCAGCTGTATGCAAAGATCTCGCCTACGTTAACTTCACACAGTAAAAACAGCACTGGGTTGGCGGAGACAGGGACTCATTCCAATTCCTACCTAGAGACCAGCAGGGTCTCCATTTCGGTGCTGGTCCCAGGACTCCTGCTGGTGTTCGTCACCTCTGCCTTCACAGTGGTTGGCATGCTAGTGTTTATCCTGAGGAACCGAAAGCGGTCAAAGAGAAGGGATGCCAACTCATCTGCATCTGAAATCAATTCCTTACAGACAGTCTGTGATTCTTCTTACTGGCACAACGGACCTTACAATGCAGATGGAGCCCATAGAGTTTATGACTGTGGCTCTCACTCCCTATCAGACTAAGAACCCCGGGCAAAGGGTGGGGGAGGGGAGGTGGGGCGCTTATCCACAAGTTTCGCAGCTAGCAACCCAGTGGTTAAAGAAATCTTGACCGGTGTGCTTTGTCTGCTCGCCCACGCCAAAGCGTGATTGGCATAAATCAATCAATCAATCAACTCTTCTAGGAGAAGAGGGTTCTGGCTCCTCACCTCTCTGCTGGGAAAGCCAAACAGTGCGAAGACTGTGGCATAACTAGGGGAACCGAAGCCAGCTCGCTAGCTCTAAACCCCCTTTGAGAGGCAGCCAAGCTGGAGCAGCGCTTCTTATATCTGACGATGCCCTTAGTGAGCCTTGGAGACTAAAAAGAGGGCAGACGACACACTTGGCCAAACTCTTATAGGGCGAGCGATTGTTATTGTCCTATATATGTATAAATATACCTACGTCTATATATATATAGATAGATATCTATTTTTTCCCCTGTGGATTAGCCCCGTGAGGAGGGGGACGTGATGGCCTCCCTGCTGACACTTCAGGGAAGGGAAGTTGCACGAAGGCATGAATGTAATGTAAATAAATGACTCGGATTCCGAACAAAAAGTGCTGCATGGCTCGCATGGATACAACGCACCCCAGGGACGCTCCCCCTCCCAATCAACCGGAGACAGCGTCTAATTCACACCATCCACCCTCTTACCTGATAAGTCCCATCGTATCAAACTTTCTATAAACAAAATACAGTATAATCTAAAAGTGCCATTTTGCCATTTTTTTTGTGATGATAGGCAGTACGGAGAGGTACATTTACTGTGAAAAAATGTAAAGATTTTATTTAAGACATTTGCATGGATAGTCATCAGTTCATTTTATGAGTTTAAAATTTTACTTTCTTTGGAGAGGTTTTCCGGGGTTACTTTGGTATTTTTTTTTTGTTATTTTTCTATAAGTATCCAATAATGCCTTCCATTTGAATGTAAAATTAGTACCTTTGATTTCTATTATGGTATCAGTGTAAACATTCAAAAAAAATAATTCCGAGGCAGTTAAGCATGACCAATTAATGTCACTCTAGTGCTTAGGCTGCAATCTTAATGGTAGCAATTCTGTGCTGGTGTAAATCTTACTATTAAGGAGAAAAAAAACAGAATCGAGGAAGCACGTGAAACTTACTAATTCTATCCGAGGATTTTATAATGGCATATTTTTTCAGTATTAAAGTGAAAATGTTTTCAACTCTGGGTCCTTACATTTTTCCAGCTTCATTTTTGCAAGTGGCTGCTATGGTATGTGTTGTCAGGGATGGGGGAGGGGAGGGAAGGGGGCGGATCCCTTCTCTGGCTACATTAAGGCAGGTTCTCTAATCTCTTTACTTAACTACCTACCCTTTGTGTCTTGTTGCTGCCCTTTAACCTCCTCATAATGTGTAAACCACCTAGTTCCCCTTCTTTCACCCTGCTCCCCACCCCACACCCGCGTCTTCCCACCTAATGCGGCAGTGAATCCCTTTATTAATGCTGGAACTCCCTGGCTGTTGCTGGTGCTGCACACACTGCAGATATATTAGGGATGTTAGTGGAAATTTGATTTAATTGACTCAGCCTAGATCGGTCTCATTAAACGGAGTGGAGATTTCATTGGTCAGCACTCCTTGCTGAAACGCAGCAGCCTTAATGACTGGCAGTTGAGATGCTGCTGGCGACTTGACTTTAACAGCTGCTGGAAATGGTAAAACTAATTAGTGAAGGGAATCCCTCCCCCCTCATAACTGCACCTAGAAAATTGGTAAAGAAAACACACATCTTAACTCTGATCATCCACGTTAAAGAGGTTTTCTCTTAGATCATTTGGCTTTCTGGAAGTGGCCCCTTAATTAACAGGAAAAGCATTAAAGTGCTCAAAGCAACGTAGCTCCAATCTTAAACACTGTTCTTGGCTTTCTCTAGGCAAAGGACGTATGTGCAGCAGGGACTAACAAAACTTCAAATACAGAATGGGTCTGCATTACAGCACATGCCCATCCTTGAGAAGTGCGGTAAGAAAGCACAGATCACAAACTTGGAGGGAAAATAAGTGACAGACATCTAAAATGAATTGAAAAGGTCCTCTGAAATCTTAGGGATAGATTATTCTTCTAGAACTCATTTTCTAAAGGGGTGTCATTTCCCAGAACAGTTATGCAAGTTGTTATTTAGTTTATATACCACTTTTAAAATAAAAATAATATTATTAAATGCAACTGTTCCCAAAGCCATTTTTCATTTTCTCCTCTAATTGATTTTGAATGTGAACTGTTCATTTTGGTAGCACATTCAATATAAGTGGAATTATTATCTACTAGCAACAAAGATCATGGATTTTTCTTTTTGGGGGTCATTAAGTCTTTTAAGTGAATGTACAACAGGCTTCCTTCCATGGATGTAAAGTATTAGATACTTTTTCTTTTTGCAATATTTTAAGAGCCAAGTAAAATGAAAAAAGAAGCAGGGACACTAGCAGAAGGTGACACTACCTCAATGATAGGTATCCAGTTTTAAATATTTGTTCCTAAAGTAACACATTAGTCTACATTGATACTTGAGTTTCTCTTCCTAAAGTGTTTATTAAAGGCTATAAATTTCCCTCTACTTTATTCATGGTATAGTATGAATTTTATTTTACTCTATGTGTGGCACAATACAGTTTAAGGGGTCAGGTGAGGAAGCATTAGGTTATTAATTAGTTTTTTTTTTTAATTTCTGCACTTGTATTTGATAAACCTCTAAAGACACCTATCATTTATAAAATGATGGATACAGGGTAACTACACCACTCTAATGGTATAAAAAGGGTCTGTGAAGGTTTTATGCAGTTTATAGATCAGATATATGTTGGTCACTATATAGATATGTTTTAAAAGATAAATTATTCTTTATGTTTATTCATTCAGAGAGTAAATATAATGGTCATTTAAAACTTGGGTTGTCTTTGCCAGGGGTTATGTCTAAGAAGGATAGTGCACTTAATTTAGGGCAACAAAGATTTATGGATTGCAGCAATTTATGAATTATAGACATGTAAAGACAATGAAACCAAATTAACTAGATATTGATTCTGATAAAATTAGCATTGCCAGGGTGTTTTAATAAATAAGAAAACATTTTAAAAACACATGCAGAGAAGCAGAATGAGTAATGCTCAAATATATCCACAGACTGACTATATAGAACATCTATTATTTAGACAGCCAATGTTTTATTCATTTTGATAAAGTATCTCTGTCATAATACTATATATTCTATTTGCAGGATACATAATAATGCAGTCCCCCTACATCACTTTTGTTTAGATTTGCATAGTCTCTTGTTTTTTGGGTTTTTTTAGTTTTTTTTTTTTTGGTCTTTTTTTTTAACTTTAAAGGGCCTGTATAACTGTGTCACATGCAGTGTGTGAAGTATGTTGCTTCCAGTTGAATCACTCTTCAATTCATCAAAGCAAAAGACATTTCAGTTGTGCAGAATGGAAAAGGGAGGAAGACGGAGGAGATATCTTGTTTAGTTTAGTTGCTTTAAAGGAAGTAGCTGTACTGCTGTTGTGGCTAAGAATATCTTAGAATTTAAGTAGTTGCCATAGAAATTTATTGTTTAACCATTTTACATGTTTATGAAGCAGGTAGCTAGAAAAGTTGATTTAACAATAACATTATATATATGTATACATATATGTGTACATATATATATATATATATATGTATGTATATATATTCATATAATTTCCCTTAAAAGAAAAGATAGCAAGCTGTGCATCGGATATGTGTTTAGATAGAATTGTTCTATTTTTAAATATAATCACATTGGTGATTCCAAGGAAAGTGTGCTTGGTTTTGAGTTATGCCATTTTGTTAATAAGTGTTTTCTTATTTGGGTAGAGATCTCAGTGAATTTCTTGTGAGTGAGGGAAGGTCCAAGGGGACAAAGGAAGTATCTATAAGATATTTGATAGTTTCCCAGGCAGATTCCATGCTAGCTCTTTCAGAAATAGCCATGCATTTTGTGTGAATGCTCATGTAATGAAAATATGATAGGGATGTTTAAACGTGCTAATGGTTTATAGTATTAATTTGAATATTTGTCCATTTTCATTCAAAGATGAATGTTATTCAAATCATCATAAGTCATTGTTTATTTTTAAAGATTTTTATTGATATCAACAAATATACCTAATTTTATACATGCTCATGGTTAAGCTGTGAGGTTGCCTTAATGTGATACATAAACCATATAAAAGTGGATGAGCATTGACAAATTTGGGATAGTTGCCTGAGATTATATTGCATCTATAGAAATAACACAGATATAGATTATTTATGCAACTGACAAAGCACAGGCTGGCATTGATCTTTAGTGTTCAACAGCTTGAGGAAATGCCATCATATTGTTCCATACTTATAATGTTTAAAAAGAGAATAACCCTAAAGGCTGATTCCCCATTGAGGCATCATGTTACTTAGGCTTGAGTGCAGTGCTAGCCCACCATAGTGACCTATCAATTATATTTTCATTAAATTTCAAATATTTTCAATATTTTAGACTATAAAAAATATGGGCACAAGTATTTTAGGTTTCAGACTGAAATGCACATACATAGAATAATCATATAAATTAGCTAAAATAAAGTCCTTTGGCCTTAACTAACTGGCAATTTTAGTTTTAAGATTGTTTTGAATTTAATTATCTAGATAATAATTTAAGTGCAATTAGAAAATAACATTTTATTAAAAAACTCCCCAAAATGGAAACAATTTATATTTGTATCTGACAAAATAAAACCTAGAGTCCATGAATATCCAGGTTATAATTCATTCATCAAACATTTTTGAGTGCCTACTATGTGTAGAGTGTTGTGTTGGTGGGAAATGAAGATGTCTAAGACTTTGTCCCTGTATTTAAGACATTGACATTATGGTAAAGAAAATATTGCATATATGCAGATAACTACAATTCAAGCTAGAATAAGTTATGTCACATAGGATATGTTTAAAAGTATCCTTTAAAGATCTTTGGTATGATTGATTTCTGGCCTCTCCTCCACAATTTAAAAAAGGTACAATACATTAGAGGCACATTCATGGGCCAAATAAATGGAACTATTGAGGATAGTTCAAAACAACAGATGATCCATTTTTACATCTGTTTTATTCTACCCTAGCAACGTGTTGACTGACATCATTTTGACCTCAAAAGCTCTGCTTCTATTGATACTGAACAAAATGAACATAAAGTCCATGACTTTCTTAGCTCATTATGAGGGATGAATTCCATGATAGTTCATTGGTTATATTTAAACACTCCTTAAAACAAACAACTAATTCAATAGCAAAATCAACTAAATCTGTTTGGCCTTCAGTCCATATACCAATGGGTAGTGGAAAGAATTTTTCAAATTTTCACTTTCAACCAGCTATGATATAATGTGACATACCCAAAACTAGCTTTGAATATGAGTAATTTTATGCATGTGATAACTGTTTGCTATATAAATACAAATTGCATTTATATTTAGATTAACAAAATACCCAAATAATCTGAAAAGAAAGGTAGAATAATGGAAAACATAGTTTCATGCCTATGATTCATAGCTAAGACAGGTAATAGTAGGATCAGACATATGATTTTTTTTGCTATTTCTTTATAGAATTTACAGGGATATTTTCATTTATATATATACTAGCAAATATTCTATAATGTTACATCTTTTGCTTAAATATCTTATTTTATAAAATCTAATCATGAATATTTTGTTTAATTGATATCTTATTATTTATAAATTGGATGTCTTCTGAATATTATAGAAATATTTCAGCCATGAAACAGCTACTTCTAAACATCTGGAACTCAGGAATTTGGGTGAGTGGAGATGCAATTTCTGCTTCTCTGACTCATGCTCTCTTCCTTCTTTCCACATTTTTTTCTTGGTAGAAAGGATCACATTGCATCATACTGATAGAAGAAAAAACAATATACAATATATAGTGGAAAAACTATAGACATAAATGATAAAGACTGAATTGTTAATAGCATCAAAGAAGTGGAGAAGTCTTTGCTTTTGAGTAGTCTGGGAAAGAAATGGGAACGTCGTGCTGTAATTAATCATTGCATCTAGTATTTGTTATTATATAGTTGGGCATATGAAGATTTTTTCTTCTTAGTGTTTGATTTGATCTGTTAATGATATCTGTACTATAAGAGCAGTGCCATTCTGTAGTGGAAAGAGCATTGGCTTGGAATCTCTTTTACTTACTAGTTTTAGGAGCTTGTGCAATCACTTCAACTCTCTGAGCCCATTTCCAGGCCTTTAAAATGGTTGTTAAAAATAACAAACATTAACAACAAAACAAAACTTGGATCATATGTCTTACAGAAAGTTAAATGTGATAACATAGGTAACTGTAAAGTATAATAAAATGGATTCTATTGGTATGGCATTTTGATTAATAGTTTAAAATATATGCTTTAATAGAACAGGTTTACTATAGAAAATTACTTTATATGGGTTTGTGACAAGGCCTATACTCTGAAATAGGATTCACCATTTTGTTTGTTTGTTTTCGTTTGTCCTTTTTGTCACTGAGTCATTTTATTGTCTAATTTTCATATGATATGTTGGATAATGCTTAAGGATGATCTGATTCCCATGGTTGTTCTAAGTAACTAGGGTAAGGGGGCCTTTTTTGTTGTTGGAAGGAGCTTCTAAAATTCTGATATAAACAGAGCAAATGAATACATATGACTGTGTTTTTAATGAGATAAAGTTAATGAAAAAGAATCTTAACTCATCCAAAATCATCTGCTTTCTAATTCAGGCAAAGACATACAGTTGTATAAAGCCAATTATTTATGATGTGATAATGTCTATCACATTAATTTTATTCTACTTTCTTTTAATAACATTTACAGATTGGATTACAGTGCTTTGATTGATTGCATTAATTAATTAATCCTTTAACTTATCAATATAATGTTAGTCAAGTCCTTTTACCTCCCTGAGGCTCAGTTTCCTTATCTTTCAAGTTAAAGTTTGGACTAAATAATCACTAAGGCCAGTTCTAGCTCTAAATCTTATGACTCAATCTGCATAGATAGAATAGGATAATGTTGGTACAGATTGATCCCCAATTAATCCCATAGCTTTCTGATTGGATCAAAATACTGCTAAGCTACAGAATATTCTTGGATGGGTGGTCACCCAAATTTTCATTTAATAAATATCCTATGTTTTGGTTCATCAGCAAATTTCTGATTGCCTGAAATTTTTTTATTTCCACAGAATATTGGTCAGCTATCTAACAATCAAATTTCCTGTCACAGATGGTATTTGGTATAATTGGGCATTAAGACATTAACAAACATCATATTTGTGGAGAATATTATATCTTATGGGTGGATATTATGAGGAACAAGATTAGAAGCCAAGTAACTAACAGCTGGAAATGGCAATCATCCATGAGAAATAAATTACATGCAATGGCATGTTGCAATTGTAAAACAAAATTTATAAATTTAAATCAGCAAAATGTCACAACAATGAGTTTTGGGGCATTAGTTGCATGAATATCAATGAAAGCTAGCCAGGAAACTATGCTGCATTTCTTAGAATAATTTTGTACTGGATATTATGAGTCCAATATTTGTTCAGGGTTGGCTCATATGGTATCTACCAAATCTTCCTTCCTTCAAACCCAATTTTTACACATAAGGAGAATTAAATAAACAAATAAAATTTGAATTGCACAATTACCTTTTTATAGGATGTAAGCTTTTCAGTTCAGTGTCTACTAAACTGAGGTCATATGAAAATCTGTGTTAATAGTGGCTTTTACATATTGATTGGTTACTATTTTGGGGGTTGTAACAGTTCCGGCAAGACCCATAGGAGCCACTGTTACTAGTTTAGTGATCAAAACATAGACAGCATGACTCTGCCTAAGGAGTTAGTAATATGTTGTCAAAAAGATTGATCATATATTTACAATATATTAATGTCATGTCATAAGTTGGGTCTCTAGGTTCAAGTAATTTAAATGAGTTAGCATTTAAATAATAGAATTCAGTAAAATTGCTAAAGCTACTGTTATTTTATACAACATCTAATAATCAGTATGCCTACATTCTTTTACTTTTCAATCCATTGTTTTGGTATAGTACAGAAACAGTCTAAGTATGAAAAGTGTGGTTTAGATAAAGACAATTTAACCTGAAAGATCTGTAGACGTGCATGGGAGGGTGCATATTTTCCTTTTTTAGAGATTCCAACATATACATGTATATGTGATATAAGTATATCTATATATTATATATGTGTTATATATATTTCTATCTTATACATCTGGACACATTTATATCATATAGCTATATGTTAGATATATTTATATTCCAATATATATATTTAGATATAATTTATATCTTATATTTATAGAGATCTGTCTGTCTATATTTGTATACATATGTGTGTGCAGTATCTACATGCATGTGATATCCCATATCTGTTTATATGCATGTACGGCATATAATATATAATTATCATTTCTGTTGTATCTTAAAAAAAGGAATATAATTTATCAATGTTCAAATTATATTACCTACTTGTGGTGGCAAATTTTACCTTTTGTGAATATAAATTTTGGCATTTAATGTTCCCTGGCTTTTCAGGGCAGCTGATATTGAAAAACTCAGTTTTATTGTTTTCACTAAATTTTGAGATACAATGGAAAAAATGTGTCCTGTGCAACTGTAGTAGCATTTTATTGGAGACTAGGTGTCAAAAATTAAATTATTTAGAAATAAGTAAATAATATCGTCTATTCTAGAAATACTTTCTTACTATAATATAAATTGTCCAGATTAAGTTGAAAATCTAATACTTTTGAATTTTGGAATTCCAATACCATTTTGGTAGAAAACTCTAACATAAATCCTATCTTAAGCTACTGAACTTTTTCCAACAGTCCCAAATACTTGGGGTAGGTAGAACCGCCAGGCAATTTTCTCTTAATATTATACTTTTCAGATTTAAGGAGAGAAAAAAGCTTGTCATAGTGGGTATGAATGAAAATGAACCACAATCAATGAGATTAATTATGGAAAAATCATGGCATTTTGTGGAGTAGAAATTTTATCAGTGAAGCAAGAGTAGCTTTAACAATCAGCTCTAGAGAAGGAAAGGCAAAGGACAAAGTATAATGTTATTTTCTCCCATAGGCAATTAGCTAAAAATAAATACTTTTTTCCCATTTTCTTCTCTTGTAAGCAATGTATTAATCTTGCTATCTTTTGTGCAACCAAATATCACATTTAATAAACCTTTCTGAGTAAGTGGCATGATGAAAACATTCATATACAGTTATGTGTGTGTATTACTCTTTGAAAGGGTAATTCCAACCATGCATGTAATTCAAGTTCCTATCGCTGTCTCTAATCCTAGGAATAATTGAACTTAATCTTTTAAGTAAATTTGATTGCTTTTCATTTTATTTTAATACTGTAATTGAAATACTATTTTTAGGAACTATACAAGGATAGTCTCCCCATGTCATGGAATCCTGAGTTCCTCGCCTATTCTCTGTTTGCTTGTGATACCATGTTAGCATAGTTGATATATCAAAGGAAAACTGTAAGCTAGAGCTAGACCTTATTTCTTTAGCTAAAAAAATCTAAAAACATTTCATAACTGTATTTTATTGGAGTTGTCTGCAGTGTTGTGGAGCTAATATTGCATCAGTTAAGAAGATCATGAAAAAGTACCTATTGCTCTTGAAAACTTCAAGGCATCATGTACGAGCAAATTTGGCAACAGTAAAAGGTTTCTGAATGTACAATGATCAGGATATTGAAAGAATTGGCTAAAGTGATTGTTAAGAAACTGTTAATGGACTTTAGATTCTATAAAGTCTATAGAAGATGTCACAGGACTGCAAAAGGGCAAATATTCTGATTTACAACAAAGAGAAGTAAAGACAAGGCACAAGACATAAGCAAGTGAGCTTGAGTCTGTTTAGTGGTAAAATTCTAGAACGTATTAATGAAGAGATGGTTAATGAAAAACCTAGCAAAGGAACTGGTGATGACAAAGAGCCAGTATCGCTTTATAAAGAACCAGTCAAGATAAATTAATCTTTTTTTTCATTTTTGAGAGGGTTACCAGAATCATAGATTAAGGAAACGTTTTTTTATATAGTTTACCCAGATTTCAGCAGCTCTGCAGTTGTTCGTGCTGTCCTTTTTCGATGAGTTGGAGATGTAGCAACCAAAATATCCAACGCAATTTATGCTGCATTGAGACATAGTGTCTAGAACTAAGGAGATGCTAGTCCTACTGTCCTTTGCCTTTGTTACATCATGTACAGAGTACCATTTTTAGTTCTAGGAACCACATTTTAAGAACAACCTTGATATAGGCGGGAGCATTTATAGGGCCTGTAGGGCTATGTTGGAGCCTGCTCCTACTAACTCATGAGAACCAATTGTCAGTTTTTTAGTGTGAACATTTATACTACAGAAATTAATAAATGTTGCAAATCAGGGCTTGATTTATTGTTTTGTTGATTGTCAAGGCTTAGGAAAGTAATGAAGAAAATGTTAATAATGCAAATTAGACATTAAAGTATGTTGGGCATACATTTCCCCCCAGAGAGACAGTTGTTAAACATTTACCAGCATGCCTCAGGTGACCAAGATCCTGAATATCCTTGAGATTGTGTTGCATGATTGAACAGAGTGGATATATTTAGCCTAATAAAAAGCCAAATTAGGATGAGATAGGTATCTTCAGTTACATGAGGGGTTATCATGTGGATTAGGGATTCAATTTATTTTGTCACCAGTGGACAATCGTAGGAGCAATGACTGGAAGCGGGAGAGAAGAAATGTCTAATTTGACATAAACACAATAACCTAATAACCAGAATTATCTAAATATGGAAAAAAGTTGGTTTTAGAGGTTACGTCTCCCCCCTAGCTTTTAGCAAAAGTTGGGTGACTGCTTTTCGTGGATGTTGTAGAGAGTATTGTTATTTGTGGTTGAACTAGATTGCTTTCAGAGGTTAATTCGAACTCTGAGATTCATAGACCTCATTTCTAAAGGTGACTGCATGTTACTGTCTGCATGACCTTGTGAAAGCCACTCCGTATCTCTGAGATCTGATTTACTAAATTGTAAAGTGAGGCAATTATACTTAAAAAATCTAAGTTTCCTTTAAGTTTTAAGATTCTATGATTCTATAATCTATATCAGGGCTGTCTAAAGTGTGGCCCGTGGTGCAATTTTTTGAGGCTTGCCTGTGTTTACTACAGGAGTGCAAATTGACACAAATGCTTTAACTAAAGCATTTGTGTCAATTTCTGTGCTTGTGTTGGACACAGGTGGGCTGCATGGGGGCACACGTCCTGTATTTTGTAGAGCCCTGTTCTATATGATAGTCTCTCAGACATCACTTCTTAAATTGTGGGTCATGACCCCATGGGGTTGCAAAAAATTTGGCAACAGTAAAAGTTTTCTGAATGTACAATGATCAAACATTAATTAAAAATCAAATGTATAATGAATCTGAGGTGGCACTTGTCTATGTTGCATTGCGCAACTTCACTATAGCCTTGGTTTTGAACATACAACATGCACACTGTACACTGTGCATGCCCTTAGGCCACCCAATGCCAATGAATACTGCTGAACCCAGAAAAAGGGATCCTGAATGGAAAAAAGTTTAGAAACCCTGTATTAGAAGATATTAGGAACTCTGTAATAGCCATATCCTGAAAAATTTCAATAAGTCCATCTTAAAAATGTGATTAATCAACTTGGACCATTCTGTTGCCAAGAGATTTTGAAATAGTGATTTTGTTAATGATATATCTCAGCAACCTGAGGCTAGAGTTCTCAAAAATTCTATATAAAACAACTTGGTCAAATTGTAAAATTTACACAATTTTTCATTACATTGATTATTGAAAATTACAATTTTCATTTCATTGAGCTCTATCTCTCCCTCACTTTCTTTTGTCTTTCTCTCATAATCATTAGGAATTTAGTGCTTTTTAGGCATCCAGAATCTCCTTCCTATCCAATTTTTTTGAATTGTCTAGGTTCTACTTCATTTTCAGTTCCAAATTCTTTCCCTCCCACCATCTTCTCCCCCATCCACTGATAAGGCAAGAAATAACAATGTTCATTATATATCAAGTCATGCAAAACATTATTTCTGCATTAGCCCTATTTAGCATAAAAAAGAAAACAGAAATAGAAAAAGATATGCTTCAACGTACATTCGTAGGTGTATAGCTTTTTCATTATGAGTCCTTGGAAATTGTGGCTGATCATTGTTTTGATCAGTGTTACTAAGCCTCTCATAGTTGACTGTTTTTACAATATTGCTATTACTGAGCAAATTGTTCTCCTGGTTCTGCTAACTTCACTTTTGTTGTTCAGTTGTTTCAGTTGTGTTCAACCCTTCATGAGCCCCATTTGGGGTTTTCTTGGCAAAGATAGTGGAGCGGTTTGCTATTTTGTTCTCCAACTGAATTTACAGAGTAAACTATAAAGCAAACTGAATTGAACTGAACTGAGGCAAACTGGGTTAAGTGACTTCCCCAGGGTCACATAGCTAGTAAGTTTCTGAGGTCACATTAAGGATGGCACTCTATTCATTTCACCGCCTAGCTGTCATATACACACATACACAAAAATGCACATTTTATATACATATACATACACACACATATATAGGTATGTATATATTCATGTGTATATATGTATATGCAATATACATATATAATCTGTATAAACAAAGCAATCTATATACACACACATAGATTTTACATATACACATATCTACATGGAGTAAATAGATTCTTGGTAGAATCTGCTGATAAAGTGAAGACCTGTTTGATGACATTGAAGCAGAATGCTGAGAAACAATTATATTTTGATGTTCAGCTTTATGAATTAGCTGTCTAAACTGCATTGATTCTTCAAAAGGTTAAAACATCTTTTAGTTCTTTTTGGTAAGGCATGGTGATAAGGATTAATAACTAGTCAGAAATGTCACTTGAAGAAGTGAAATTTGAGGTGAGCATTGCAGGGAGTGTAGAATATGTGCTGACTGACTGAGGAGACTTAAGAGACAGCTTAGAAAAAGCCATGGAGGCAGGGGATAGAATGGTATGTATATAGAAATAGGTCAGTTTTGCTGTAGTGTAGTATATAAGAGAAGTAATGCATAAGCATCCTTGAAAGACAGGTTGAAGCAAGACTATGAAGGGTTTTAAATGCCAAACTGAAAAATTTATATTTTATCCTTGTCCTTTTATCCTTATTTTATATTTCATCCTTTATCATTTTATCCTTAAATATGTATTTATTTAAAGGCAATGGGGAGCCACAAAAACTTCTTGATCAGAGGGAAACACAGTCATACCCATGATTTGGGAATGACGATCTGGCTAGTTCGTGAAAGTAGGCTAGAAGAGGGGATGCAATGATACCTATTCGGGGGCTGTTACAGACAAAGCAGGTGAGAGACTATATTATGAAGAAAGAGAAATGGATGAAATGTACAAGGAGACAGATTTTGTTTTGATGTAAAGAATCAATAGCCAATAGGGACCTATCTTACTCGGAATTCATCATAATAATGAAACTACAGGTCCAGATTAAAAAAAAATAGTTATTTAAACATGGGATGAACTGCTTTAAGAGGCCCATAGACATGGTAGTGATTGTAGTAGCCCTTGACATCTCTAGGAGGGGCTGGGAAAACATGAGGCATAGATGTTGAATAGAATATTTCTCTTCAGGTACATGTCATACAAGAGGTCATCTTATGTCCCTTCCAAATCAAAGAAACTGCAAATCATTCACTGAATTGCGGCATATCATATTTAATTGCTGCTATTTCCATGTTACTAGTATTCTCTTTATCCTTCCTATAAATATTGAGACTAATCTTTCATCAACCTAAGGAAGGACAGGCTGTCATGGTAGTATGCTTATGTGACCAGTGCTTTTACTTGGCATGCAGAGAAGTTACTTCCTGATGGGTAACTAGGAATGACTTTGCCTTGCTTAGGTGTACCATTAGCAATTTAGTCTAATTTAACAATAGAAATTTTACAATAGCATACAATTTAAAAATAACTCTCTGTCTTTCTGTCTCTCTGTCTCTGTGTCTATGTATACATATACATATATATGTATATACACACACACACATCCTATTTGTTGTCTATTTCTGTCTCTTTTTCTGATTTAAGTTAAACTTTTATTTGACTTTTGAACAGCTCGTCAAATTTCAAGGGGAAAAAGCATGCTCTAGTCACCTAGAAGCCAAAATGGCTTCAGAAATGGATCAGAAGTCAGTGGTCTAGAGTTCTAATCCTAGCTCTGCTACTTTGATCCCTGACCTTAGGCAAGTCCTTTCCTTAATTCCTCAGGACTGAAGTTTCCTCATCTGTAATATGAAGATGTTAATCATCAAGCACTAATTAAACATGTACTATGTACCAGACATTGTGGTATGTGCTAGGGTTGCAATGAAAAGCAAAAACATGGTCTGGAGACAATGTGTAAAGAACTATGAACATATAAAATATATACAGGGTAGATGGAAGATAACCTCAAAGAGAAAGTGCTAGTATTAGGAAATACTTGAAAAACCTTCTTACAGAAAGTAGGACTTTAGCAGAGATTTGAAAGAAGGCAGGGAAGCCAAGAAAAGGAAGAGAGGCCAGATCATTTCCAGCATAGAGAACATCTAGTGAAAATGTCAGTTAGGATTAACAGCGATTATCTTTTGTGAAAAAACAGTTAGGAAGCTGTTGAGGATTGAAGAGTATGTGGAGGGAGTAAAAGCCAAACAGTATTTTTATATTTGATCCTGGTGAAAGTAGGGGGACACTTTAGTTAATGAAGTCTACATGAAAGTGTTGACATAGTCAGACCTGCACTTTAGAAAGTTTGTTTCGGCAGTGGAGTGAAGGATGGACTGAAATGAAGAGAAACTAGAAGCGGTGAGGCCAAACCAGAGTGCCATTTTAAGAGTCCAGGTGTTAGGTGATGGGCCATTCCACAAGGATAGAGACAGTTTCAGAAGAGAGAGGGGGGCATCAGATTAGATGACCTCCTCAGTCCTTCTCTAATTAGTTCTGTCATTCTAAGTCCTAATACTTTTGTTTGTTTATGATGTTATGTTCTTATATAGACTCAAAACAAAATGTGTGTTTTCTTATTGTTATAGATTTAAGATCATTGGATCTATGACTTATTTACTATCTATAACTTGAAGAGATTTCAGAAGTGATCTAGTTCATCTCCTGTATTTTATACAGAAGAAAATGAGACCCAGGGAAGTTAAGTGACTTGCCCAAAGTTATATAGGTAATTATAGTAGTGGCTGCAGTAGCAGCAGCAGCAATAACAGCTATATTTCTATTTGCATTTCTATAAGGTTTAAAGGTTTTTAAAGAGTTTTACAAAAATTATCTTGCCTTATACCCACAACAACCCTTAGAAACAGGTGAAAACAGATGAAAAAATGGAGTCATACAGAAAGTATGACTTGCCCAGGACAACATCTCTATTAAGTGTCTGAGGCTGTATTTGATCTTAAGTCTTCTGATTTTATTTTCAACACTCTATCCTCTTATCTTCATCAATGCTATTTATTCTATATTTAGAACACAAAATAAATTCATATGTTAATATGTTACTTTATTTTCTTCTAGAAAAGTCAATTGATTCTTACTTGATCAAATGGCTGCCACATTCAGCATAATACTAGAGGAATAAAAAAGTTTACATTTCTTTTTATAAAGGATATTCATTTGTGGTAGCTAACTACAGACTTTTTAAAAACATTCAGAATTCAATGAATGTTAAGAATATAAAAATATGTTTCTCTTCACTTCAATTATTTACATCAATTACTTAGATAAATCTGGTATCTATATGGTTACTCCTTTAAATTGTGCAGATTCCAGCCATCTATGACTATTCATTTATGTTCCATAAATTCACCAGTGGCGGGTCCACCCAGTGTTTGAGGACTTTGCTCTAGACCTTTTGACATTGTGTGGATATCAAAGTTGCATGAAGATTCTCTGTTGTTTCTCTCTTTCTCTCCATACTTGACAGTTCCATCTTTTTCCCCTCAGTCATATGTCTGTCTACTGACTTTTCATTGTAATATGCAACTAGCATCTACTTTTTACCTCTCCCCATTGCCCTTTGGATGATTCTCAACTTTAATTCTTTGTATTCCTTATACTGAAATGATGAGAGAATGATGAGGCCAAAGCATCCAAGAGTTTCCCAAATGGTTTTCCTAAATTGGTTATTTTCTAAAACAAGGGGAAGTAATTGACAATTAATCATGGCTCTCTCTCTCTCTCTCTCTCTCTCTCTCTCTCTCTCTCTCTCTCTCTCTCTCTCTCTCGACACACACACACATCCACTCTACAGATAAAAAGGATTAAGTCTCATAACTATCTTTGAGCAACCCCAGTTTACTTAGTGTAACTGAAGTGTAACACTTTTAAAAAAAGGAAGTGTTGTTCTACTGAAATAGTTGAACATTTACACATTGAAGTTTTGTCTAGGTACCCTTCGAAACCAATCAATTCTCAATGAAGTTAGCCAAGCAATAACCTAGGTGCCTTGTTATTTGTTTAGAAACTCAGAATGGAATATGTGTGAATGAATAGCAATGCACTGCTTTAGGATATCCAACCTAGTGGTTTGACATCATGAGTTGTACCTTGGCTTGCTTTGTGAATATAGCTTAACTGGGCACAGGTTTTAACAATGGTACTGTTTGAAGACAGAACTGGTTTTTGTTTGTTTGTTTATTTTATTTTATTTATAACATGAATGAATTTTAAGAAAAGAAACATGGTTGAATGCCTGTGCCATGCAAAACAGCTACTTATTTTTCTTCGGATAATTTGTTGTGGATTATATTTCAATATAGCAAGGACTTAAGATTTTGGCCATTATAATGTACTCAGTGTGATCTAGGACAAGTGAAAAAAACTAACCTCTTTGTATTTCAGTTTCCTCAATTTTAAAATGAAGGGTTTGCACTTGATGGCTTCTAAAATCTTCCAAGCTCTAAATCTATGATCTTATGATTGTATGATCCTAAGCAATTAAGACTGATAAGTGGCTCTAAGTAAGAGAGTACTCTTTTTGCTACAAACCCACTACTTAGTGTGTGTATATGTGTGTGGGGTCGCATATCAGTTCATCCTAACTTTTGCAAAATTTGACATGTATACCTATGAACCTGAAAGGAATCTGTGTGGAAGGAATTTGAAAGTAGTAACAAGATCTTCCAAAGTTTGTTACAAAATACCAGCAGGCCTCTTGTACTGATTCAGCAATGACCAAATTTGCTTCTTGAAATTAAGCTGCATTTCTTTGTGCAATCTGACGAATTATACAAAGAGCTTGAAAGGGCTTTATATACCATCTAGTTCAGTCCCTTTATTCATAGCAGAGGAACCCGAGTGCAAGACATTCTAAGTGGCTTGCCCCACACTTCAAAGGAAAAAAGAGGCAGAATTCAAACCAGGTCTTGAGATTTCTTTTCTATGGCTCATGTTTGGTATATTTGAACTTCTAATAATTTATTTTAGAAACTTGAAATATTACCATGGATAGTGGTGATAGAATCAATTAATATTTGAAGCTTACAGTTCATTATGTCCTAGATTTTAGAAGACAAATTTAACTGGCTGGTTTGAGGCTATGTATTTATGTTGAGTTGTATAGTGGAAAGTGCCTTGGACCTGGAACTAAGAGAGAACAGAATTTAAAGCTTCATTCTGACACCTTGTAAGCAAAGTCAATGCATTTAACCTCTCTGAGCCCTAGTTTCCTCATCTGTAAAATGGGATAATAATACCAATAGATTCTAATTCACAGGGTTGTTTTGAGAACTGAGATAATATATGCGAAGTACTTTGCAAAGTTTGAAGTGCTTTTAATATTTTACTTATTAGTACAATTTGCCCCCCTTTCTGGGCAAATAAATACCAACCACAAACAGTAAGATTTTACATTAGGATATTACATTATTATATTACACATATATTAATATACGTATTAATATTAATGTTAATCAATTAATATTAATATATACCATATTATAATACATTATATTTGTAAATTCCTATGTTCTCTTTGTGGAATTGTGCCTTTATTTCCGTCTCTCCCTGCCTCCCACTGACCCCTCTGTCACTTAAAATATAATGATAAACAGTTTCCATAAGTAGGAAGGGAGGTATATGCATGGTAAGGACTTCTTTAACAGCTGGCATAAGACAAAGGTTGAGATTGCAAGGCCTTTAGTCTTTGTGGTCTGTTCAAGGGAGAAGGAATGAGATATCTGGGACCTACACTTAGCTCTTTGTTTTTCTTTTGCTTTATCAAACTGTATAACACAGTAAGGGGTGTGGGTGAAATTAGGTTAGGTGAGATACTGTATTTTATTGTCTCTCTCTTGTAAATCCAACCAATCCTTTTTGTTCCACTGAAATAGTGGGGTTGTTGTCACTTTAAGATAAATCTATGATGTTATCCTTCAGTCTTATTTGTTTGCATGGCATCACAATGCCTAGATATAATAGATATACTCCCTGCCTTAGGGGAGTGTGCATGTGTGCACATTTTGGTGTGTGTGTGTGTGTGTGTGTGTGTGTGTGTGTGTGTGTGTGGAGAGAGAAGGAAAGAGAGAGAGAGAGAGAGAGAGAGAGAGAGAGAGAGAGAGAGAGAGAGAGAGAGAGTGTCTGGAAGAGAAAGAGAAATTATTCTTTCTTCTCTGTTAAGCAGGGCAGATAGTTACCGCTTTCCTCTGTGTGAAGAATTTGACCTGTTTCATTTAAATGTAAAACGACCAGGTAAAATTAAGAATCTTGTCAGAATTATTTATAATTGCTTATTCAAATGAGTCCTAAAATAGTATTATTTGGATCCATTTGGACAATTAAAAAGGTACCACTCCTTCTTTACTTTCTTTACCATAGTTCATGTTAATAAGAGCTTCAGACATAACTTTAATAACTTCTTAAAACAAGTCAAATTGGAAATATAATTGTGATCATAAATATATTCATACTTCTAGAGTTATAGCTTAGAAACTTATAGCCCATCAAATTCAACCAGGAAATAGACAGAGTTTCTGAGAGTCCTCTCTTTCACCAACTCTAGTTTTAAAGAAGTAAATTCATGTTCTGTTAGAGAGGAAAAGGAGACCCCAAGTGAGTACGAGGCTGAAAGATTGTAAGAGAAGCTGTCAAGGTGCTAAAAGATTTCCACATGTTGGAAATATATGAGAGGAGGAAATGTCATAAAGAAGTCTCCAGCAATCTTGGTGTTTATACAGGGTATATAAAGGTTCTTAATAGCTTGACCTGAGGGGTAAAAATGTGCATGTTTCAGATTTATGATATATGCTGCTCCTATATCTAAATGTCCATTTAAAGATAAAATATATTGCTTTTGATGAGATTTTAATTTTAGTAAATATAAATGAAACAATGTCAAAAGGATAAATTTATTGAGAATCTTTTATCTGAGTAGTGAGTATTGACTTTCATATGTAAAGATCACATATTTTGGTAAGTAGACAGAACTATAGTGTAAAGAAAAGCTAGTCTCATAAAAAATGACTAATTCAACAATATTACTATTCTCTGAAATTTCTATAGAGTTTCAGGTCAGAGGCCTAATAAGGGTGAGGACATCAGGGCTTTGGCCACACTTGTGTCAATGCCAGAGTACACAATTCCTTTTCAGTTCAGAGTACTTCTTCCTTGTGATGGTAGAGAGACTATTGTCCAAATGATTCACACCTTGCAGTGACTGCTGTCCCTGTATTTCTTGGTCTTTTAATAGAATAAGCAATGGAATTTATTTCCCCTTCCATATCTCAGTCCAGCCCCCAGGATGATTTTAAAGTGGTGCCCCTCTCTTGTCGACCTATCTTTTCTACTCAGTCTTTCAGGGATATAAGTGAGTGTTGTGGGGGACTGGATAAATCCTCATCTTTGTGTAGCTACACACTGGCAGTTAGACTGTGTCCTGTCCTATTTCTTAATGCCACCATCATCACTACTGTCCTCTGTGCCACTTTTGGCTTTTTCTCATTCCCTGCCCTCCCAAATAAATAATTCATAGTTATGGCTCCACTTCAGGCTAGATCTTGGTGCATTCACTTTGGTCAATTTAAAATGTTGCTTATGACAAAACTGAAGGAAACTCTTGTTTTTTAAAGTTTCCAGAGTGCAATGACATATGGGCATGATTTTGTAAGTATGATTTTGAACTTAGCTTTCGTCTATATTTAGTTTCCATTTACATTCAACCAGGTTTCCCTCACTATATATAAATCTTCTTGTCCCCAGGAATACCTTTCCACCAACTAAACCCATCTTTACAAGATAATAAATTCACCCAGCTTAAAAGTAAAATATTTTATCACATTTTTTGTTTCCATACACTTCCAATCAAAACAGTTTGACCTTTTATTGTTGTTGTTGTTGTTGGTTTTTTGTCTTTATTTGTATTCTCAGTCCTAAGCAGTAGTAACACAAAGTAAGTGCTTAATAAATGCTTGTTGACTGACTGGCTGACTGAGTTGGCTACTTTGGGGTTTTTTCTGTTCTTCCCCTATTCACCACTTTATAGATTGAGTGATATTCAAAGACACCCTAAGTTACAGAGAAGGTGAATTTTTCTTGTTGTCATTGTCATTGTCAGTTTTCACCATAGCAAATCTCTAAGTGATTAACTTACTTCATAGGAATAAATTTAACTGATAATTTGGCCTAAATGTTAGCACGTAGAACCAGGAACCAGGAGCAATGAATTATTTTATATATTTGACAATGATTCATTTGCTAACTACTGAATATTTACTTTTCTTGATTCCTAGTTAGTGTAATGGTAAAAAAAAGTGGCCATAACAATACTTGTACACCGTATGAGAATTCCTCTGAGAGTAATTAGATAATTTGTCTAAATTCCTTAGGCTTTTGTAAAGATATGTACTATGTCCTAAATCTCATAATCTTAGAAGAAACTTCAGATAAGTTCTAGTGTAACCCATCCATTTCTTGTCAAAAACACCCCTGATAAATGGCCTTAATCCCTCATTTAAGAGGTTAATTATTCCCTTAGTATATCAATCTTTTATTCAATGTTGTCAGTTCTAATTACAAATAACAAGAATTGGCATTTATACAATCCTACAAGTTTGTGGTTTTCTGTATATATGATTTTGTTTGATCCTTACAATAGCTCTGTGAGCTAAGTACTACAGATACTATCATTATCTTCTAACAGATGAGGACACTAGAAAAGTCCATGAAACTTGTTCACAGCTGTAGACTAAGAATGTCAGAGGCTAGATGTCAGTACCCTTCTTGAAATGTGTTTAGAATTAAATACAAAAAACTAATTGTAGCCTACCTAGAAGAGAGTTCAGTGGGATCTTCTTTGTTCTAGCCTCTATCCTTAATATATCATAATAGTATGATATAATTTTTCACTGCCAAATCACATTGAAGTAAATGAAAAATTCTATGCATTTTTTTTGATAACTTCTATAAAGCCAGATCACTATATATTTACACAATCTATAAAAGCTCCTTTGGAGTTTCATCTTTTTGATTTATACAGTTGCCTGAAATTTCTAAAACATTTGTGAATTATAACCTATTAAATATGTTTGAATTATGATTCTATCCCTTATACATTTATTAACTTTCATGGTTATCAGAAGATCTGAAAAGCATGCTTTCTATGGCTTCATTCAAATCACTGATAAAAGCATGGAAGAGACTGAATCCAAGGGCACAGTATTCTCTAATAGACAACCAGGCTCCTTTTCTTTTCTTCCTTTTTTTTTTCCTTTTGTCTTCTCTTCTAATTTCATTTCTTTCTGTTTTTAAGGTATAAAGCACTATAATGTCATGTGAAAGAATAGTATTTGTCAAAATACTTGTTAAAACTTTAAAAATATGACTTATAAGAAAATATGTGTATTAATTACTAAAAGGAAGTGTCTTGAGTTATTGGTATTTTACACATTGAAATAAGTAATCTAAAAGTAGCACATAATAACTACGCCTGAGCAGAAACATGGAAGTAAAGCTCCAGGTCCTACCAGGGTAACATTTTACCAACATCTGTCAATGACAGGGATGGATTTCTACTAGTTTCATTTTTACTAGAGATATTGAAGCAAACAGAATGAGTCCTTGCAAGATATGACAGGAATTAAAATTTTAATTTTTTAAAGAGGTTTTAATGATAAATTTTAACAAAATGGTTTTGACTTATGGAGTAAGAGGTTAGTAATTTATTTTCAGGTAATTTTGGTTCTATTTTCCATCAAGGCAACATTTTTTTTTTCTTGTTAAGCAATGTAAGAGACAACATTCTGCAGTGAATAGAAAGACAGGTCTCAGAGGCAGGCAGATCTGGGGCCAAGAGTTGTCTATGATGCATATTATCTGGGTAACTGTGCAAACACCTTAACCTCTCAGGGCTCCTGGCAACTCTCTAAGACTAGAAATGTCAGATATTTTACTTATCTGTATCTATGAAGGGATTGTCCACACCAGGAGTTCCTTACATGGATGAAATTCCTTGTCTGAGAAAAAAATGACCTCTTTTTTGAGCCTCTTTTTTAGCTAGTCCTAAATTTCAGGAGCTCTTATGAACTTCTAATAATAAGCAATGCAAATCTACCTATTGATAATTCTACTTAAGTCAGTACAGAATTATAATCATAAATCTGAAGAGGACCTTAGAGAAAATCTAGTCCAGCCTTTTCACTTTGCACATGAGGAAGCTAAAAAACAGAGGCTAGAGTATAGGGCCTGGAGTCGGGAAGACCTGCGATCAAATCTAGTCTGAGACACTAGCTGTGTGACCTCTAGGCAAGTCTCTTAGCTGCTATTTGCCTCAGTTTCCTCATCTGTAAAATGGGGACAATAATAACACCTACTTCCCAGGGTTGTTATGAGGATCAAATGAGCAAATAATTGTAAAGCACTTAGCACAGTGCCTGACACATAGTAAGTGCTATATTAATCTTAGTTATTATTTTTATTATTATGTGACTCGTTGAAGGTCACATATAAAAGATAACAAAAAGAGCTGAGCCTTCTCTCACAGCTTTTCTTACTCAAAGGTCACTGTTCATCAGTTGTTTGGATGGAATATTATTTTTATATTATATAGAAAACAAGTGATATGATAATCTTTCCTTGCTGCACTAGTGACATTAAATGTATTCTCCAAATTGCATAACGAGTTATCTCTGTGCAGCTATTCTTAACTGTCAACAGGGATAAAAAAATGGAGCAGCTGATAGAAAGACATGTATCAGAAAACAATATTTTCCAAAGTGTCTCAGTGACAAAAACCATTAAGTCAGAACAGCTTTGTTCCATGCCTATAGACAAATGGACAGATGGACATAGCAAGCTGCTATGTTGGAGCTATGATTTTCTCAGTATGTGTACACCCTTCACTGATGCTACTGGAAATTCTCCTCACCTCCTCCTTCATGTTTTTTGTCCATTTCAGTACCTGATAATTCAGTTAATAGACACATTGCTGCAAACTACTCCTAAAGAACAAAACTGTTAACATCTGGCTGCATTGGTTGTATATAAGAGAATCTACATTGTGAAGCAGAAGGACTTGAATCCTATTTTTTGATACTTACTAGCTGTGTGAGCCACAGCAAGTGACTTTATTTCTATGATCCTGTTTGCTCCTCTGTAAAAAGGCATCGCTTTCACTACAGGGCTAGCGGGGTTTTGTGAGGGCAGTAGAACACTTTTTTAAAGTGCTGTAAAAATGCAGATATTACTATTGGTTTTCTTATCAATATAATTCTTATCATAACTTTTTTTTACTTAATTCTGATGAGGTCAAAGTAACTCCCTTCAAGACATGCAATTTCTTCCATGATGACCAGATATTTCTTGGATTATATAGCCCCAACCTAAGTTGTGAGGCAAACCACATTATTCAGCCAAAACTACTTTAAAAGAATAGTCATCTTTAGCAATACATGAGTGAAAGTTTCCTTATGAATCATGATTCCTACACAAAAGGCACAGCCTGCTAGCTTGTCCTAGATATGTTTCCTCCAAAGCCCAAAGTTAACTGTTCATTCTAAGTTGGGTATTCGTGCAGAGGGAATGATGACCTGGTTTCATTTCTACTCAGCCTTCTACGTAATAAATCTATATTCATAAAGTCATGTCTCCTTCTTTCTTACTATTTCTTCTCACTCCGCTTTTATTTTTTTTCTGATGGCAAAATGTGTACTCTTTGTGTGCATAAGAGTGAGCTAATTTGCCTTGACTTGACAATAATTTTTCAGTGATTCAGGCTTCATTTCAATTTGGCCTTTCTACAAGTTAATCCTATAACCTTTGCTATTGGCCACAAATAGAGAATTAGAACCAAATGCATCTCAGTGGTGCTATGTCTGCTCTTGTTACACAGTGACATTTTACATCCTCTCCCAATGAGGTATTCCAAATGATGGCAGTGGAATTATTTAGATAAAAATGATTGTAATAATACTTTTTTCCACTATTAAAGTAGAAATTTCCATTTCTCCTAAATCCTTCTCTGAGCAAAATTCTGATACCCTATCTGATTTTATTCTGCAATAATATTAAAAATAAACACCTGTCTTGCATTTAAGTCAACTTATACATTTACGAGGGAATTGGTGGCTGACTGAAGCCGTAATTATAGTAGCAGTTTATTATAGTTGCAAAGTCTGATGTCTGGGTCAGGCTATCCCAGAGGAAAAGGAATGAAATATTTCCTCCATGTCCTATAACATAATTTGAACTTTTTTGCACTTCTTCTAGGTAGTGTGTAAGAAAGGAGACAGAGATATTAGAGATTTTTGCACTAGGGCAAGGCAGGATGGAGAGTTGGTTCAACTTAGCTGTGGCTGTTGAGAAGAGGAAATGCCCATAGTGTGATTCCATTACTTCCCTACAAATGTCACTATCCTGAGAAAAAATTTCCAATTGCCCCACTCTAATTAGAACTCTGAAATGAAGAATATGGTTTCAGCACTTCTATGAAAAGAATAAACTTCTATGTCTTGATGGAATTTAATGTGGAAGAAAAAAGATCCTACACTGGAAAATTTTCTTTTGTGCCATGATCATCAGAATTTCCCCAGTTTAAACAGGAGAGAGTTTTGGGTTGCACAGCTATTTTCATGTCTATAACTAGATTGAAATATGTCAAATTAAGTATTTTTAGTCTCTTTTCAATTAGTACAGCTAGCTGTATAGAAAAGTATTTTAAAAACAGTTAAGAGAACTGTGTTAACCAAAATTATAATTCGTTTGATGCCTATCATAGTAATAGTTAACATTTACATAAGGCTTAAGGGTTTGCAAAGCATTTAAAAATATCATTTTATTTTCTTTTAGCAAAAACCTTGTTAGGTAGGAGCTATTATTATATTTATTTTGAGATGCAGACACTGAAGCTGAGATGTTAAGAGATTTGTGCAGGGTCATACAACACATAAATTTGAGAGGTAAGATTTGAATACATCTTCCTGACTCCAAGCTGAGCAATCCCTAAAGTCAATAAGTAAGATTATATAGGGTCCCAGAGGTGTGTCTATTTTAAGATGTAACATCTTAACTCTTATAAATTCACTTAAGTGTTTTTGCTTGCAAAAACATTTTATCCAGAAAAAATGAATTGTGTTTCTGTAATGTCAACCAAAATCAGTTTAGAAGAATATAAACTTCATGGGTATAGATTTCTTTGATGATGCTAGGTACTCCATTTTCTAACAATACACATATATGTGTATATATATATATATGTACACACACACATATACACACATACATAAATGTTCTTTTTACTATTTAAAACATCTCTTATTTAACTTACTTTCAGACTAATGAGAAATGCATGCATCTGTGTAGTGAAGAGATGTTTATTATTATATACAATTAGCAACATTAAGCAATTTGATTTTACAGTGTGTGCTAATTACTCTAACATTCTATTTATTTTTATTCTAGTGGGGAAATTTTTTCAATAATATCTCCTTAACCATGGACTTTTTTTCTTTCTTTTTAGCAAGATGGGTTCACAATATACTTTTTAATGATTTTTTGTAATAGTATACATGGATAAAATAACTCCAAGTAATTTTCTATGACATTTGAAAAAGATATTCATATAAAATATGAGGTCATATTTTTTGCAATTTTTGATTCAAGAAATTATAGCTTTTTCTATTATATCATACCATCCATTATGCTGTTTTAATTATGTAGCATTAATAAATTATATCTGCTGGGTGGAGAATGAAGAATTATTTCATACCTTTCAAAAATATGGGCAAGGAAGATTATAGGATCATCAGATTAGAGATTTTGAGATGGAATGGAAACCAGTTACCATCTAGTTCAACCTGCTTTTAGAAATGAGGAAACTTAAGCCCAGGAAAGTTAAATAACTTATGTAAGGTCTTGTAGGTAGTAGGCCTGAGATTTGAACTTAGTACCTCTGACTCTCATGACACATTAGTATGTGAATTTTTTTTTATTTAATGAGGGAGAATCATTGTTTCAGGACCTTTTGTAAACACCCCTGCAAAAAGTACCCAGAAAGCAACTGTTTGTTAATGTGTGGGCTGGGAGTATTTTTGTTTGTTAGGTTGTTTGAAATCTGATGGAAAAAGGCATTTCTGGATGGTGCAAAAATGTTTTGGATGATGTAGATGTGGGAACCAGTAAAAAGCAAGTTGGCTTTCCTGGTGGCAAATAAGGTCATTAGTCATAGTGAAATTTATAGTAAAGGTCTGATCACAATGATGGAGACTTGGTTAGGAAGGTCAAATGCATCAATTTCCCTCTGTTCTTACTACATCATAGGCTCATCTTCTTTTTCAGTTGTACATATTTCTGACAAAACTTTTCATGCCATTTCCCTTGTGCAATAGTAATATCCTATGATGGTAAAGTCTATTCATGATCACTGTGCATCTCTTCACTGCCCTTTAAGTGACATATAAGTCTAATTCTTCACAGCACCTTGTATTATATTATTTGAAGCTATATAACACCTTTGCTTTAAAAAATAGTTTGTTTAAAATGGGCCTTTGTTTCATAAGGAATGTTAGAATTATTTTTTAAAGTACTTCAGAATTTTCCAAAATCAATTAAGCCTGCTCCCTTCCTATTCAGTTATGGGACCAATTTATTCTTCATCCTAAGTGTTGGTTCAAGTCTTATGTACTAATGGACCAGTTCTTTGAATGGTATGTGCCAGTGTATATCAAAGTCTGGACAGCAGACATTCTTCCACTTTTTTCTTTTACTATAAGGACAATCAGGGAAAATTCTTTTGAATGATTATGGTTTTCTTTGAAAAAGCTTTGCAATGTTGCTGGCTTGATGGAATATGCAAACTTTCATCTGCAAACAGGAATAAATGAAGCATTTCACATTTTATTGGAAATCACTCTTTCATTTGAAAACTGAGCTGGGCCTTTTCCAATAAAATGGCAAACATCTTTGGTGAACATATGGCTTCCTTTTTTATGACTCGAGATATTAAAAATTAGAGGGTCATTGATCAAAATTATATATGTAGTTGAATCTTTCAAGGAATAGAATATTGTAAGATTTTAGCATATGCATGGACAATAACTAGCATTTAAGGTCATATTTCCCTCTATCAATTCAAATATTACTTATGCTTACCAAATAGCACAGTGGGTTCTCGGATTCTTTGAATCTTTCAGTCAGTTATGGGATTATAAATATGTGACCTGGCATGAAATGTCATTTCCCAGAACTTGCTTTATACCTTTTATTCCTCCATTGCTTTATAATCATGAGTTAATAGGATGATATTTTAGTTCTAAAGAGATCTGAAATTTTGTTGCTGTGGTTACTACCTCAATTGACACAGATCAGCATCCCTCTAGGGTGATCTTTAAAAACTGTTAAGTGAGGGGGAAAAATCATCCTGTAGCCAAACTAGTGATAGGCTTCTCCGAACTGGTCCCCAACAATAAATAGAACCCTCTTCATTAGTCTGGACTTGAATTTTGGTAGGATCTGCCAGAGTTTGGGTTCCACACTCATTACTTTTGAGAACCCAGAATCATCTCCCATAATTATGAGATATCAAAGCAGGAATTTGGTAAAGGATTAGAATGAATGGCTTACTTTAATCAATATGGAAGTCTGACTCCAAAATGTATAAAGATTAGCTCCCAAGGGATAAACGTTCTGGTCATGATAACCTATAATGTGTATGTTCACATGCCTATAAGGACAAAATAAAACACTCATAATCGTGATTTGGAGTTTGAAGAGTTGGAATTACCTTTTTGTTAGATTTAAGAATGTCTCTGTACTGCAGCCCCTTTTCCTGTAGAAAATAAAATATACAAAGCAATAATCATGGATAGCTATTACCCAAAGAAGTCTTTTGTAAAGAAACTCATGTAAGAGACTGGCTAGGGAGTCAAATTAGCCGCTACAGGGCAGCACTAATGGTGCTGCTCATTTGATAACTAAAGAAAAGCATTCTTTGTAATACAGAGTAACTGCTATCAGTCAATCAACCAGTCAGTCAATCAATTAATCCACAGGCTGCCTGAGAAATCAACAAAGGCATGGTATAGGTAGCTGCCTTGAAGACACCTAACTTATAACTATTTCCCCTTACATCTCTATAATTAAAATGCCTGGCAACCACTGCCAGTCTTAGACTTTCAAAATATTAACGAGAAAATGCAGGGACTCTGAGCTTTAAGCTTTCTAAATAAATGTAATATAATTGTAGGAGAAAATTGTCATAAATCTCTATACCTAGGATACTCACTTAGCTAAACATTGAAATTACTCTGTATTGTTGAAAAAACACTTAAAGGAATTTTGAAATATGTCGTTTTTCGTTGAATCCATTTCATAGACCAAACACCATTTGGACCCACCATTTGAATTCATCACTTCCAACTATTCATTGGAAATAAGTGAATCTACAATATAGTAATTCAAAACTCTTTCTTTGGGCTTCTTCCTTACTGATCAAGATGAATCCCAGACTTTTACTTTTCATCTTCTTTATCTTTTAAGTTGGTTTATGTGAACATTATTTCTCCTATTAGAATGCAAACCCCTTGAGGACAAACATTGTTGATAATTTTTCTTGGTATTTACAGCACTTAGCACAGGGCCTAGCCCTTAATTTTTAATACCTGCTTCATGAATGACTGGTTGGTTGATTTATTAGATCTGTCCAGGAGACAATTCAATTCATGACACTAAGAAAATGACAGTGATTTTGTGAGAGCATTGAAATAGCAGTTTTCTAAATCATATAGAAAATGACGTGAAAACGTTTTTTACCTTCAGCCAAATTGTACATGTGTAGATTATATTTTTTCAGTTTTTTTCTTCTTCAGATTGAATCATTCTACCTCTTTCAATCCATGCTAATCAACTGGAGCTATTGTACATGTTGTCCACAATAAATGCATATTTTCTAATAGAATATACTCTATACATTAAGCTTCCTTTGGAGCCCAGATGACAAAGCATTATTTTAAGAAAAAATATAAGGCTCTTCCCCTCCCAACAATATTTAAAATAGCACATTTCTCTCATAGAATAAACACATTGATCCCAATATTCTATATGTTTACTCTTGTTTAGTATAAAATTCAATTTTTTCCCACTATTTCAGCATGAAGTTGATGATTTATATTCATTTTGTCTTTTTGTAGTCATGACCAATTATTTTTTTTCTTTCTTAATTGGGTTCTTTTCAGTGTTTGGACCACTCCCCATTAAATGAGCCAATCAATCAGCAATAATTTTTATCAAGTGTCCAATAAGTGTCAGACACTCAGAATACAAATACAAAAGACGAAACTATCCCTTTTCTAAAAGAGCTTACCTTATAATGGCAGAGACAAAAGTAGTCTTGAAAAATGCAATAATTTGGCCATACCTGGAGTTCCCTTCGGGGCACTGGCCATTCATGAATCTAGGTAACTTAAAGAGATAAAGTTGCTGCTTCATCCCCATACTAATCATATCTAGAGAGTGATGTATGTATTCCTGAGAATAGGCTCAATTGTTTGTATTTTGCTTTCTCGTTGTTTTATTTGGATTTGAGAGATACAATGTTTCTTTCCAAATGTAATACATTTTGTCCTTTTAACTATCCCCTGAAAGACAGAAATGCAACCAGGTTGGTATCAATCATCTGAAGGTTTTAAAATTCTATTTTCTACTCCACAATCCATGTTATTTGCATGTTATTTATAAATGCATCACATAACATCAGGGCAGAGCAGAAATCAATATACCACCACTCCTATTTCCTGGTAGCTAAATATTGAACTACCAACGCATCCTCTATGGTATCCCAGGAAATTCCACATCAACTGTTTACTTTATGATTCACTTTTTAGTCAATGCATATTTCATGTGATATCATGCCAAAAGCCTTTTTGAAAACCAACAGTATACCAAGTCTGACACATTTTGCCCTGTCAATGATATGTTATTTTGTTCAAGAAAAAAATCAGCTAAAATTGTTATCTGGGATATTTTTACTCACTCTTGAGTTGATTTATAAATATGTATTTGCATGGATTCTCTAGGGTTTGGAAGCTGAGATAATTGGTCTGCAAATTTTTAATAGCTTCTATGTGTTCCTTTTCCCCCACTCATCTGTCATCTCATAGGTCCTCCAAAAGTCTTGAAATGTCATAATTAATAGCTCTCAAATTTCATTAGGCAGTTATTAAGCGTTCTAGGATGAATTTCATAAGTCTGAAGTTGTTTCATCTATCCTTACTTTTACTAATTAAATCATATTTTAGCTTTCTTTGGATCTGTGAATTCAACAAAGGATAATTACAGAGAGTTATTCTCTCATGTTATATATACCATACCTACTTTGGCTAAATTCTGAAGTTACAAGATAGTATTTCTTTCTTAAATTTCACTGGAATTATTTATATTGAGTAGTATTTCTTTCTTAAATTTCATTTAAATTGAGTATTAAATTGAGTATCTAAATTTAGTGAGGAATGAATAGCAAACTGCTTAAGTTAGTGAATACTTTATCTTTAGTAATGTAATGTATGACCAAGGGTAACACTAGGCAAACAAATTTTACAATGGGTAACTTTAGCCTCACTTGTTTTACTCTGTATGGCAGTCCTTCTTTACATTATCATCTCTTTCTTTAAGTGTTCAGTGTTCTCCTTTATTCCAACTTCCCTATCAGAATTTACTCCAGGGAGGTTGTTTGCTGCAGTTTGTCCTTGGTTCTTGAAGAGGACCATGACATCAGGGAGGTGATGCCATGACATGGAAGTGAATTAGATTTAAACAAGGGAGAACTGTGCAACGTCACCAGCCTCACTTTCTGCTTTGGAGCCATCTGGGTACAGTGGCCAGGTATAGATCAGGACAACTGGAGATGGCCCAGGATGTAGTGGGGGACCTTGGCCTTTTCAAGTAAGGTCTTTAACAGGTCTCAGTTTGACTGAAGAAGTGCTTCAGTGCTTCGGTGATTGACTTAATAAAAAGCGAGGCAAAGAATGGCTTCTTTAAAAAAAATCGATCTGGGAGGGGAAGATTCTCAGGGTTTCAGGCCAAAACAGAAACAATTGCTATGGGCCCAATCAGGATCTAAACAGTGACCAAGTAGCCACAGTGATTTGGGGTTAAGGCTGGTCTTCAAAGCAGAAAAAAAGAAAATTTCATAGATTGTAATTTATATTCCCTTTGGGCAGAGCACCTGCAGGTAAGGGTGTTATACCCTATGTGGCCAGGAAATAAAGAGAAGAAAGAAAAGAAGGAAGGATGGAAGGAACAAGGAAGGAAGGAAGGAACAAAGAAGGAAGAAAGGAAGGAAGGAAGGAAGGAAAGAAGGAAGGAAGGAAGACCAAGAAATACCATGGGTGTTGCCTCTGTCAAACTGAGACCTGTTGAAGACCTCAGCTTAAAAATGGTAAAGTCCCCCACTATCTTCTGGTACATCTCCAGTTGTCCTGAACTATATCTGGCCATTGAATCCAAATATCTCTAGGAGTAGAAAGTGAGGCCTGTGATTTTGCACAGCCCTCTCTCACTTCAATTCACTCCAGGGAAAGGAACTGATAACCACTGATTTCTATCACCCTGGGACTCAAACAATTGTTACTTGTGCTAGAGATATCATTTGCATTTTATTTGTTAGCTCTAATTGTAGAATTAAAGATTTTGCCCTGTTTTAATGAATTCAGTAATCAGGTGAGGGAGATATTTGAAGGGCAGTGTCTTTTGGAATCACATCAGAAAACTTATCTCTTATGTTTACCATAGAAAATTGTTGTGTTCATTCTTCATTCTGTATTCAGTTCCAGGAGGGGAAAATGACTGGGATTTGGGCTTTTGTTTTCCTTAACGGGAACTGGGAGAATTGAACATGACTAATATTCTGTGTGATAGATAGCTATAGCCCTTTACTCACAAGGGAATAATGAGAAGTATGGCATTTTTTTGTTTTGTTTTCACCCTCCACATTGAAGGAAGGATTAAAAGAACATGGAGGGTGGAAGCTATCCTAGATGAGAGAATTCTGGGTGCTTTTGATACCGACATTGATCAGAAGGGTTTGGGAATGTAAATATATATCAGCAATGAGCCAATTACAAATGAAGTGTGCTGCTTCCTTGAACTGCATATAATCATGAGTAGTGAGAATTTTGTTTGACTCTGACAGGCTTAAGGAATGATCTGACTTGACAGAATTTTGCTGTTCCACTGACTACCTGATGCTCCACTATTGGGAAATGGCAAATTTATCGATTCTCCTTTTCTATCTCCTCCTCTTCCTTATTCCTGACTGGAGAACTGCCATTACTTTCCTTTGGGAATTTCCTGCTCTCTTGAAACTATATTTATTATCTACTTTTATAATGAGTTTTTGTTTGCTGAAAAAGATAAGTTGATTTTTGTGTTCTAAGTGTCTGCTATAAAGGAGTAGATTGAAGGTGGTAGTTGTTCACTTGTTTCATTCACTCTTTGTGCCCTCATTCGGGATAATTTTGGTAAAGATAATAGAGTGGTTTTTCATTTCCTTCTCCATATCATTTTACTGATGAGGAAACTAAAGCAGATAGGGTTAAGTGATTTGTCCAGGGTGACACAGTAAGTAAGAGAGGAGAGATTTGAACTCATGGATTTGTGTCTTTCTGACTTTAGGCCTGACACTCTATCTGCTTAGCTCCTGGCTGCCCCACCTAGACTGCAAAAGGAAAGAATAAAAGAGAATCCATGAAAACAACTGCCCTATACTTAACCATGCACCCATTAATATGAGACTTTCTCTGGAGATATCAATAAGAGCTTCATAGATTTATTCTTTGATATAATTTTTGTTTTGGTAGAAAGCTATAATAAAAACTTTGTATGGAAATGACAAGGGTGTTATTGGCTATAATGCCACAGGACCTGAGTTCAAACTCTAACTCTCTCATTTACTACTTGTGTCCTTGAGCAAGTCATGTGACTTGGAGTGCTTCTATTTACTTATTTGTAAGATGAAGAAGCTGGATAACATTATCTCTAAAGGCCTTCTATTTAAATATATGTCCTTAATTGTGCCCAAAGAATGCATTAAAACAACAAACTATAGTTTTAAACGATATGTGTGAATGAAATACAAAGCATGCATATCACATCTAAGGAAGTAGGATTGCTCTACACATTTGCATTTTCTCATTTGAAGCTAAATCAACTGATTGCTTCAATGATACTTCTAATATAATTTTGCCACTTCAATTAAAAGTGATCCTCCCTTAGTCATTTCAAAAATCAAATCCTTTTATTTTCATTTTTTTTTCAACAAAAAAATCAAAATTCATTCAGGTAATTGAATACTTGTAAATGCATTATAGACTTTCAGAGAAGGTGAACATTATTACTTAAATCTACCTATGTGGAATTGCCATTCAGAATCCTATATTGAACATCTAAATAATAGAAATACAGGTCAAAAATGGACTCAAAAATATTATTACTGCAATAAGCAGAATATCAAAAACGAGACAATAAGATCAGCATGCTCTTTCTATTTTTCCCCATTGGCTTGCATGGCTCAGGTTACATATTACTTCTCCTAAACAAAAACCAGATGGTAAGGAGGATTTTGGCTGTTATTGCTGTTACCAGCAAAAGTCGATTAGGTCACTTTGGCAAAAGACATCTTTGGTGTGTCACACACTGCTAGACATTGATAAAATCATCGGCTAGATCTGAGAGGAACTGTCAAGGCTTAATGTTCCCCTTTTTTAATATGTGAGGAAACTGAGACCCAAGGAATTTAAATAATTTGTCCAAGGTCACATGGGTAGTAAGTGGCAGTGCCAGGATTTGAATCTAGATCTTTGGTTCCAGAATCTTGTCTCTCCACTGTAGACTATTATTTCTGTCCTATAAAATGATACACAAAATAAGGATAAGGAGGTGGCTAAACACCAGCTGAACTGTTTCTCCCCATTTCAAAGGATGAAAAAATGGTGTTCGCTTAATAGAAAGCAGGTCAAAAAGGAAAGCTGAAACAGGTACTAAAAGGATATTGCAAGTTTTGGACAGAACAGCACAGATTTTTCTTTTCACTGCTAGGGGAAGAGGACATGAGAGAGGGTGGGAAGATAAAAGTGTTTCTGTGAATATAGAGGGGAAATGATCTCAGCTTTGGCCCTTCTCTTTTTCTCTCTGGGTCAACCAATTTCTCAGCCATATACATCACTTAATCAGCTGCTTGCATGGCCTTTGCCATGCTCTGAATGTGCACAGAGACACTCCTTGTAAGTTTGTAGGTCAGGTGGCCCATGTGCTTTTCTTAAGTCCATTAGACAATTATATGGTGATTTATTCAAATTTACAAGGGGAAGCACTGCTTAGAATGAAATACTGAAGAGAAACAGATAAAGTGTAGAGATCTAAAGAAGTGCTATAATATGAGTGTCATCTGATAGATTTGTGGGAAGAAGAAAATCTCTAGGGAGTTGGAAGTCTGTTATATGATTTGGGAGAAATTATTCTAGAGTAGAGATTGGTATAGATGAAATTCAGAATGTGGAAATGAGAGAAAGAAATGGAATTAGCATAACGATTGAGTAGAGTGAAGGGATTAAGGAGATAAAGAAGACAGATAAAGATCCCCTTAGGATCAAGTTTAAAATAATGGAGAGAAAAAAGTTCACAATGAAATATTAAGTTTGATGCACAAATTTAAATGGAGTCATAATAGAAGGAGAAAATTATCTCCCACTGCCTACAATGTTGAAGATATTAAGACTAGGAAGCAGAAAATCACCAAATTTGAGAGCTAGAAGAGACCAAATAACTCATCTAGTCCAACACCCTAATTTTTATAGATGAGGAAAATAAGGCCTAAAGATGAAAGGCTTTGACCAAGATTATGGATCTCATATAATGGCACCCTTAGGAATCAAACCAGGACTTCTGGCTCTAAGTCCAGTATTCTTTTCACTATGCCTTATTATCTGAGGATTGATTGAAGGAAATAGGAATGTTTATCCTAAAAAAAAAGATAAATACCTCAAAAATGTGAAACATTATCATTTGCAAAAGAAAGTGTACTTTTAAATATCTGACAAGGCAGAACCAGCACTTGAGTAGAAGATAATAATTTTTTGTCTTACTAAATTGCAAGCATACAATCAACCCTAAAACAGAATGGGCTGCTTCACGTGAAACTGAGTACCCCATCTCTTAAGGTCTTCAACTGGAGACCGAATGACTACTTTTCAGAGAGATTATAAAGATTTGTGCTCAGGTATGGGTTGACCTAACTTCTAGAGTTTCTTTCCAACTCTGAGCCTCTAATCCTGGTTCTGCTTTCAAAATAAAAAAATGTATATTATGTTTCTGAACATCAGTTTCTCATCAGTAAAAATGGACATGGTCTTCTTGGCAGTCTGGAGAAGCATGTGGATGCCTTCTCAGAGTAAGGCTTTCAAATAAATGAAGAAAAAGCTAAATATAAACATGTGCATGTGTGCATGGGTGTATGTGTGTGAATAGATAGATAGATAGATAGATAGATAGATATTCCCCTTCAAGTTTAAAGATTTCCCTTAAATCTATTCAGTATATCTGCTGTATACAAGAAACAATCTGCTGTATACAAGACAATTATTTACCTCTTAGCAATGAAACAAACTGATTTAACATTGAAAGTGGCTACTTCTATGAAAAAAATATTACATCTTATTAGGAGTGTGAGCTTATTTGGTGAGATCTATCAAGTTCAAGATGAAGTGAAGAGCTTCTATTTACCCCAAGGATTAGAGCTTTGTATACAGTCCCTGATAATTGCACATTTTCCACTTGACTTTGTGCTCTGAAGACCTGGTTATAGTTGAGGAATTCAATTTAAGTAGTGGTAATATACCATCTTCTTTATAGCCGTGAAACTTGGACTCACTGTAGACACTGATGTCATCAGATTGTTCATGAGCAATAGCAAGAGGTCAAACTTAAAACTAAGTGACAAATTAAAATCATCAGCAATGGATCCCAGAACTCATCCATCCCACTGACAGTGGAATGATGATTCCTGAAAAAAAAAAGTTTCCCTGATCAAGCCTTGTATCCTAGATGAATGACAGTGAAATGAAGCAGCCAAAGTGAATCACATACTACAAAAAGACTAGATCTTAGAAATATGCTTAGGACCCATAAAGAAGGCACACCTGGGTCCCGATGATTCAGCAAATTTATGGAATGCCTGGAACTAATTCAAATATGGAAAATATATTCTTAGATAAGATGGGAAGAGGAGTATTGTTATTGAGCAGAGTAGATTATATGCTAAAAGTACCAGGTCATAGCAGCAACTGCTATTTTTTTTTTCCATTCAGAGGAAAGTCTATTTATGTGTGTAGTGTCAAAAGGAAGGCTGTTGCACAGGAGCTATTTTTCCAGTAAAGGTTAGCACACTTGGGGAATGTCATCAGCAGTGTTTCAAATGCAAAGGATACTACATACAGAAAATGAGATATTAGCCTTGTTCATTGAAGAGACATTAGGAATGATTACATGGAAATACAGAAAGAAAAATTGACTACATTTCAGCAATAATTCTCAGGCAATAAAATCTATAAGGCTTTGGAATCACCTCTGCAAAGGAAACAAGAGACAAACTTCTACAATCACTTAAAACTAGACATGGGCAAAAATAGATGAAGACTAAAGGAGTATATTGGAGGGGAAAAAAGTAGAAACATTAAAAAGAACATTATCCCAAACTGAAAAATTATTTACAACACTAATTTTTTAGACTTTTCTCTCAAATCGAGACATAAATAAATGTTAATGAAGCTGTTTTGCATTTTTCTTTGACTGTATTATTTTATTTGGCCATCTTTTGGGGTATATGAAGGGGGGAGAGGACATGTGTATGTTGTAATTAGCTAGAGACTAATATAATGGATTTTATCTTCTTTTCAACGTTTTTATCAATCATTATCTGAAACTAACATATGCTCTGCTCAGGCTTGCATTGTTCTTTGTCTAACATAGTTTAATTCACTCATCAACAATATGGCTCATTAGAAAGAAGAGGCTACTGGGGGAAATCTTTCTTTTAAGTTGGTAGTGAACTTTCCTTCTCTGCCAATGCACCTGCCTTCTGCAATGCCCAGATAAGAATCCTGAAGCAGTGCTATGTAATCACCATGGTCTAGATTCTCACCCCTGGGGCAAGGGAAGCAATTGCGCCAAATAACATGAAAACATCAGAAATGCAGCCCTGTAAAGTTGTCAATGTTGAGACCTTCATTCTGTCTAACTAAATGAAAATTCCTTAGATGCATTGAGATGTCTTTAAACACAATTTAAGAGTGTAATACAAGAAAATGGCTGAGGTGTTACTGAAAATGTACTATCTAAGCAGAGAAACAGCCTGCAAGCCTTTGGACTTCCAAGGGTGACCATCTGGCAATCCCCTGTTGGAAAAAAATCAACAAATAGTGGAGAGCAGGAGCTACTGTTTCTTGAAGAGCCTGGTGATCTTGACATTCAAGGTCACATGGCAATTGTTGAAATTGTGTATTCTAGGAAAAAAAAAAAACAAATTTTCCTCATTCTCTTTGCAAATCCATGTGCCTACTTATTGTGCCCGCGAAATGATTAAGAGATGCCTAAGAACCATTAGGTCTTTCAGCTTTAATTGACATGAGTACAATAGGCAAAATTATGTCCAACCTGAGCTAGCTGTTTTACTGTATTTTGCTTTTCTAATTCATCAGAACAAAGATCTATAGTTTTTGTGACTACAAAATTCCAAGTAATAATAGCTTATAATTCTATTATAACAATACTGTAAGGTAGATAGTAAACTATTTTTCTTCTCAATTTACAGATGAGGAAAAAAAAATAAAATGATGACTATTGTTGCATTGGGCACATTAAGAAGGCACTCTCATGTCAGTACACACATACACACGTGTATTTGGATGTATATACATATTCACACACATGTGAATATTCATATAAATGTGCCTGTGTGTGAGAGAAAGAAAGAGACAGAGAGACAGATAGACAGACAGACCATGTAAGCTTAATGGATAAAGAGTTGACTTTGGCATCAGGAAGGTATGGTTTTAAATTTTGCTTCTAAAGCATTTAAGCTATGGGATGGTGGGAAAGTCACTAAGCCTCTAGGTGTGAGAGGTAACTCCTTAAAACACATATAGTCATGTATTTATGTATATGCAGACATAGACAGAGACCTATGTCTACATATACACATAAGTATGTATGGATGCATACATGTGTATGATTATATTTTGTTCTGGACTTGTAATTTCAACAATGTTGAGAACTGCCTGCATAAAAAAATCTCTTTGTTTATAGTGAAGTTTTATGTAACTTGTAGTTTTAACTCATATCTTCCTGATGCCAACTCTATATCCATCAAGCTTGTATTGTTTATCTTCTTGAATTTCAGTTTCCTTAAATGATTCTCAGAATTTAGCTGGAATTGATCTAATGAATGGAAGATGTGAATACTGAATCAAAACAGCTGCATTTCTATGCATTAGACATAGAGAGAATATTGACAAATGTGATATATGTCTACCATTCAAAAATGTAAAGTAAGAAATCATATACGTACTTTGTTTTGACATCAGAAATATGAATTTTAAAATAGGTTCATGATGACACTGACCCCATACATGCAATAGACATTTCTCATTTATTTAGTCCTAAAAGATATTACATTAAGAAATGTATTTTATAGTAGTGCATGTTTTTACCTTTTAAAGTCATATGACTATGTACATAAGCACATATTCCTTCTAAATTTATTATTTGCAATTTGAATGTATTTTTTCCAGAATTTTCCATCACTTCTCATGTAATCCCATAAAGAACACTGAAATGTTCAGAAAAATTAATAGAATTGATCCAACAGTTCTCAATTATATTATGTACATTTTAATCCAATTATCCATCAATATTTTGATATATTTTTCTAATGCCATTATAAAATAGGTAGGGACAGTGAAAAGTATTCCCACTGTATAGATGAAAAAAAACCAAATATCAAAGAGTTATGTGTCATCCAAGTTCACAAAAACAATATGATGGAAAAACTGAAACTATAGTTTTGAGAAATAAAGTTTCTATTGTACTGTGCTGTCTCTTCCAATATTGATAATGAATTCTTCCAGCATGGCACATGTTCATGTGAGCCACATGGAAGATAACTAAAAGCTTCAGTTCAGACAAAATTAAACTTGATATAGTAATAGGTACAAATAGCATGAAAATCTTTGTGTTATTCTGCCAATAATAAGGAATACTGTCCCTTTTTGCATTCTTGGAGACCAAGTCAGAGAACAGGGATGATATCAAAATAAAATTCATAGTTATTTTACCTAGAATGCATGGCAAAGATTTTTTTTAAAAATTAGCTGGTCAATTCTGTAATGCTGTTGAAGTTGGTGTGACCTTACTGATATTACATATGAATCAGCCATCACATTAATCACTCTGTTTTCCAATACTTATGAGCTTAATACCCAAATTTTATGACCTTTTCTTATAACGTTTTTGCTGAAAATCAAAATAAAATAATTAAGAAAAGTTATTCTTCACAACTCCCACCATAAACTATGTCAAATTATTTGTTCATATCAGTAGAAAAAGAATGGAAACATCAGTGCCAGCAAATATACCATAAAATATTAAAGATCACCCATGATTTTTATTTCACAAATGAGAACATTGTGACCCAAAGTGGGCAAATGATTAAGTTCATCCAGCATACTAATTGCAAAGCCAGACATAGAACTTTGGTATATGGGCTAAAGGGCATTTGGATGGTGCAGAGGATAGAGTATTGGATCTGAAGTCAGGAAGACTCAGCTTTGTGAATTCAAATGTGGCCTCAGACATTTACTAGCTGTGTGACCTTGGGCAAATCACTTAGCCCTGTTAGCCTCAGCTCCTCATGTATAAAATGAGCTGGAGAAGGAAATGGCAAATCATTCCAGTATCTTTGGCAAGAAAACCCTAACTGAGGTCTTGAAGAATAAGACACAACTGAAATGACCAAACAACAACAATTTGGGCTAAAAGGCAGTATTTATTTCACCGATTCCAATTCTTTGCTAACTTTCTCTGACTTTCATTATGCTTATGTGATCCAGAGGAAAACTAGTTGTCCATCCTTGTCATAAAATATAAATGCTCACATACTCACAATCTAAAAACTTTAATGAAATATTCATATTTGTGAGCAAAATTTATCATTATTCTGCTTATGCCATTACCTTATAGTAGTCATCCCTCCAAAAAGCAGATGATACTTTGCTAAGATTAGATGGACTCCAAGTCATTTTATTATTCTCAGGGGAATTAAGATCCAGGGAAACAGGAAGAAATCACGTCTAAAACTCCACAAGCTCAAACAAGTAAACCTAAAGAAACTCTCAAACGAGGCATGCCATCAATAGCAGAAAGCAATGATTTTTCATCGTTTTTCTTATTTTGCCACAGATTATGGTGACCATTTAATCAAGCCAAGCAAATATGTCTTAGGATGTGCCCTTTAGAAATGTGCTTAAAGTAAGAATGTGAAGACATTGCTACACTTAGTGCTCACAAACTGCTAGTATATTCTGGTGCCTGTGTTCAAAAACATATTTTAAATTTCCAAACAGTATAAATTGGCATCTTACTTTCCATCAGCAAGAAGAAAGTACAGTAGCTGGGATAAAACCCAGAATCACAGAATTTTACAGTTGAAAGAGACCTTAGCCTTTACCTGATGCAGTTTAAGAGGTTCAGAGAACCCCCAAACACCAGAGTACTGGCCAAGATCACCTGGAATGAATTCAGGAACTCAAGTATTCTTTAAGTCAGGGTGGCAAAGGTTTATTGCAATGCCAACATAGTGGGCAGAGCTGCCTAAGGACCTTGTCACTTAACAGGAATGATGCTAAAGCTTATATAGGAGAAGTAGTGGATTATCTGAGAGATATGCTAATTAGGTGATAACTTATAACCTTGGTCACAGAAGACATTCACTACTGGAAACCAGGGGAAGGGGTTTCTCAGGGGTGTATTTTTGGTCTGTTACATCTGTAGCAAGATAGCTTTGAGAGTTGATGTCTATAGCTTGGCCTCTGGATTGAATATGATAATTTTGGAAATCAATACATGATAATTCTGTGGTTACAAGAAAGCCCTGTTTCTACAAGAAAATTTCTTCAGAGGTCAGCTTGTTCTTGTTATGGAGAAAGGTAGTTTGTCTTACGGGTGCCCACTCATGAATCATTGCTACGCATAGTGTCCTTGGGTTGGGGAGGAAACTGTCAGGGATAGTATTTCTGGAAGCTAGGGAGAAATGTGATCTTGGAATTGAGGTCAAAGAACAAGCACCCAAGTACTCCATCATTATCTATTCAAATCCAAAGCCAAAAGTAATCCCCATTAAAATCTCCTGACATAGTCATTTAGTCCCTATTTGAAGACATTAAATGAGTGGTAATGCATACTTCTTGAAGCAGCCCATTCCATTCATTTAACATTGTTAGTAAGTTTTTCTTGACATCAAAAGTTGCTTCTTTGCAATTTCCACTAATTGTTTTTGGTTTTGTCCTTTGGGACCAAATAAAACAAGTCTAATTCCTTTTCCATGTGATAAATTTTTAAATACTCAAAGCTGCTGTGTGTTTTCTGAGTCTTCTTTTTAGGCTAAACATCTTCACCTAGTTCCTTTAACTATTCTGATATAACATGGAATCTTTTCTCTTCACTATTCTGGTTGTCCTCTGTTAAAGAAAGATTCTCTGGTTGATTAATGTCCTTCCTATACTATGATACCAAAATAAAAATAATACTATATACATTGTCTTGTCAAGACAAAGTAGAAAGATATCATTGCTTCCTTATCCCTAGAAGTTATATTTTTAGTACAGACCAAATCATATCATATAATTGGGCTGTCATACCAGTGGTGATTTTGTCGAGCTTAAAATCCACTAAAATCCCCAGATCATTTCCAGTTAAACTGCTGTCTAACCATGCCTTTTCTGACTTGTACCTGTGAAGTCAGTCTGTAAAAATAAGATTTTAAATTTATTCCTATTAAATTTCATTGTATTATAATTTAGCTGAATGTCCTATCCTGTGAAGATCTTGTTAGATTCTCCCTCTGTCATCTATGTTAGTATCCCCTCCCATTATCTTTTTTATTTGAAAATTTGTTCTACTAAGATTGCAGAGAGCTAAGGGTTCCTTTACTTTCATCATACAAATTCTAGAGATATCAAAGAGAATTTGAAAGTAATCAAAGATCAGGACTAGCAGGACAATTGATCTGGATAATGTAGAGTAGACCTGATGAAAAAGTAAAGTGTCCTATCTCTGATATACTTCCCTCTCTTATTGGACAAGGTACAGTGGATATAGATATGAAGGATATATGCAGCATGGATATATCCTGTCACTTTTTTATCTAAGGGTTGCCTTTAGCTTGGGATCATGAGTAGAAGAGACATAAAGGGAAAAGTCCTGTTCCATCAGCAATCTTGGCATGAACAACCACATTTAGCAAAGGATAGTTTAAGTATAGCAATTTAGCTAATTGAAAGGTTCCTACAGCAAGTAATCTGCTTCATGCTTACATCTGAAGCTTCAAGCCTCAAAGCAGCAAGAGTAGCTGAGCCAGCAGGTAAAAACTATTTAGGTCATGTCTGTATCTCGACAGCTTGGGGGGCTTCAGATGGGAGGAGAATGGTAAAGATAATTATTCCTCTACATTGGTGTCTATATAAATGTACCAACTGGTATCCAGAGATGAATATATTATATGTAATAATAGGTATCCAGAAATGAATATATTAAAAGTGTTATATATGCATATAATATTCATCTCTGGATACTAATCATACACATATGCATGTATATGTGTGTATTATCCATATCAATGTGGATAATAAAAGGAAATCGTAATACTTTATATTTCAATAATACTATATGGTTTATAAAGTGATTATTTAGTTTTACATTGTTTAGTTTAATTTGATGCTTGTAAGAATTGTGTGAGATAAATAAGGCAGTTGCTCACATGTAAATTGGGGATACAATTTACATGTGAGTAAATTAAGGCCAAGAGATCTTAAACAAAATGTTTTTCTTTAGAAAATTATTTTTTTTCAAAAAATTCACAAAATATTTGCTTTCTCTCCCTTCCTGCTTCCATCCCACCCCCAATGGAAAAAGAAAACCACTGTAAGAAATATGCATATTCAAGCAAAACAAATTCCGACATTGGCCATATGCAAAAATTATATGAAGAACTTTAATATGACATAGCAAATGTATAGGGTTACCTAGGTGCTATAGTGCATAAAGTGCTAGGCCTGAAGTCAGGAAAACTCATTTTCCTGAGTTCAAATCTGGCATCAGCCACTTACTAGCTGCTGGACCCTGGGCAAGTCCCTTAACCCCGTTTGCCTAAGTTCCTCATCTGTAAAATGATCTGGAGAAAGAAAAGGCAAACCCTCCAGTATCTTTGCCAAGAAAACCCCAAATGGGGTCACAAATAGTCAAATGTAACTGAAATGGAATGCAAAGCTTGAAAGCAAATAAGGTCATCTGAACTACAGGTGAAAAAGATAATTTACTCTACCATGTTGCCTCTTAGTGATAGATATCTTTGACTCCCCACCCCGCCCCCCAGCACAAAAGGAAGAAAAAAACCTTATCAATTTGTTTTTGTTCTTGCTTAAAACATAATCAAAGAAAATATTCTCAAAATTGTAATAAAATTAATTTTAGTTAAACCAAAACATTCTGAAAATGACTCTTAGATTCACACTATTACATTTAATATATTGCTAATGGACTCCAATTTTGCAAGGCACTGTATAGATATTAGCAATCCAGAGAATGATGCCATACAGTCTGTATTGTTGAGGAGCTTACAGTTGTAGAGGGGATAAACATAGATACAAGTAACTTAAATATGAATCAGAATGAGATAAGTGCAAAGGAGAAGTCCTATAAGAAATTAGAATTAAGAGCAATCACTTTATCTTCAGAGGAGATAGCTCAGAGTAAATACAGAGGACATGATACCAGAATTAGTTTTAAGGAAACAGAGGAATTCAACAGATGTCCTTTCATTCTTGGTAGGGCTCTACTCTGTGCTCTGTTATTAATTTAAAAATAGGTAAGTAGGGGGCAGCTAGGTGACACAGTGGGTAGAGCACTGGCCCTGGAGTCAGGAGCACCGGAGTTCAAATATGGCCTCAGACACTTGACACTAGTTGTGTGACCCTGGGCAAGTCACTTAATCCTAATTGCCTACCACAAAATAAAAATTAAAAAATAGGTAAGTTAATATGAAATTCTGGAGGGTCTTGAATCCCGAGGTCAGTAATCCATTTGGTTTTTGGTATAGGGAAGCTAGTGAAGTTGTCTGAGTAAATTAGTAGCTTGAACAAAACCATGCATTAGAACAGTCACTCAGTCAGTGAGCAAACTCATAAAAATAGGGATCGTGAAACTGGCCTGGCATATTGACTTAGAAAATCGCATATTAACATTATCTATGTTTTTTAAAATTTTGTTAAATATTTCCCAATTATATTTAAATCTTGTTCACCACATGGGAATGCTGTGGTTGCAATGTGGCCTGTGTCCAAGTTTGACACATTTGATGTAGAAACAAAGAATAAAAAAACAATTGATGAGGGAGACAAATAAAATCTTGAAAGTTGTTTAGTATTATCTAATAGAGCAATACTATTTATATAGATGGTAGAAGCTACCTTGAATCTCAACTATAAGCCTCCTTCATGAAACCTGATGCTCCAATTATTTCATAATGCATAGCTACCTACATGTCAAGTATTAGGTTTGCATTTTGTATTGATTAGTCATTCCTGGAGAATGATTACGGGGGCTTTAAACTAAAAATGTAGGAGGATGTAACTAGGACCGAATTCAAAGGAATTATATGAATAAGGAATGTAAGGAACACCGAAGGACAGAATGATGTCATTCACTGCCTGGACTTTCTCCAGATTACTTCTTTTTATTGCCTTCCATAGTGCCTGGTGCCCTGTTCTTCAGGGTGACTCCTTCCCAAGGATTATCATTTTAGGAAGGATCTCAGCCACGCTTCACCTCATTTATTCTTTTGTCCTCTTCTTTCTCCTCATCTATCACATGATACTGACCTGGGTAAACCACCCTCCTCCTTACTTTCCAGTTCTCCTTTATATGTTGTCTTCCCCATTAAGTTCTTTGACGGCAGAGATTTTCTTCTATTGTTTGTATTAATGCTCTACCATCTCCCTATCAACTTGCAATGAATGATAAGCAAAATAAATATCTTAGAGCTATGCTGGTGATAAAAAGATCAAATAAAGCTTAGGTTTATTGCTTGTAATGAATGGGACAATGATGAGAGCTGGTGAATAGAAGGCAGAAATATTCAACTCCTTTTTGCTTCTGTTTTCTTTACCAACAAGAATCCTGATTTAGAAAGATAGAACTAAACTAGTATTTAAGTAATTAAAGCCCAATACATATAAGCAGATGATTAGTGGACTTTGCTAATCTCAGTGACTTCTAGGGTCTAGGCAAGACAAACCATGTAAAAAGGAATTGAAAGAGCTTGGAAGATGTGATTTCTGAGCTGTTTTCAGTAAACATTAAAAAGTCAGGAATAATGGAAGAGATGCAAAAAGATTGGAGATGAGCAAATGCTAAAGAGAATATATATATACATATATATATACATATATACACATACATACATGCACACATGCATACATACCTACACACAAAATGAACTTGACTTTGATTCCTGGCAAAAACAAAACAAACCAAAAACCTAGAAGGTACTACAAAAGTGATGGGTTTTGAGCAATCAGAAAGAAAAGTACTGATGAATATGAACTATCATGAGTTTATAAAAATATGATTGATAAAAAATGCAAACTTAAACTTGAGATACACAATGTTTTAGACAAGGGGAGTGAAATCTCCCCACCAATATCTACCCTTATCAGACAACATATGGAATATTGTTTAAAGGTCTGAGTACTACAATTTCGAAAGGAGATTGACCAGATGGAACATGTCAAGAGAAAGGAGAATTGGATGTTGTACATAATGATATTAAATGGATCACTTCAAAGATCTTTGGATTTTTTAACTCAATAAAATAATTAGGGAGATTTAATAGACATGTAAAAAGATTTGAAATGTTGCCATGTAAAAGAGGGATATAGAATACCCAAGAAGTAAGAAGTAGAAATAACGTTTGGAAGGTATAGATAAAGCCTCACCATAAGGAAAATGTCTTAACTGTTTGAAAAGTGGAATGGACTTTCTTGTGGTTAGTGAGTTTTCACAGTGCAACCTTCATAAAGGGTTTGGATGACCACTTTCCAGGAATGCTGTGAAGAGGATTTCTGCACAGATATGTAAGGCATATGTATATGTATATATATGTATATATATATATATATGTATATGTGTATATACATATATATATATACATACATACATACATACATATATACACACACATATATAAGATGGTTCCACAAGATGACTTTGTTTACTAAACCAACTGTTCAAGGAATAGTACACTAGTAGACATTTTATATACTTCAGCAACTCATTTGAAAATGTTCCAATATGCTTGTCAAGATGGAAAAATGTTAGATAAGGTATGTTTGAAAGAGCTTATGTGACAGCAATCAAATTGGTACATTAATGAATCCCTGTCAACCCAAAGGAAGATTTCAAATGGAGTTGTGCAAGGAGTTGTTTGGAAGAATTGCCAATTTTTCTTAACGTTTTAGATTAGTATATTAGTAACTTGAACAAAGTTATAGATGGCATACCTATCAAATTTTTGAATAACAAGAAGTTGAGAAGAATAGCAGATTCAGATAACAGAATTGGCCTAAATCTAATAAATTTGAGTTTGATTACATAGGTATAAAATGGCAGAAATGTGACTAGACAACAATGAATTTGTGAAAGTCTTGGCATTTTTAGTGGGTTGCAAAGTCGTTAGTGTTCAAAAAAAGCTACCGGTAATCTTTTTTCTTATTTCTTTGTTCTCTTTTCCTCCTCCTCCTCCTCTTCCTCCTCGTCCTGCCCCTCTTCAATTTTGATTTGCTCCATTTCTGACCTAGTTTGGTTTGTTCTTCCTTGGCAATTATGTTTCTCCATATCTCAAAGGCTAAGCATAATGTTGGCAGCTTTAACCCATAGCAGCCCAGCACTCCCATCTTCAAGTGATCTAAATGTCTCAGGCTCTGCAATAGCTGAAGTTACAGGCATTTATACAATGGCCCAACTAGTGTAGTCTTAGGCTGCATATTCCTGTATATTGATGAGAAATCAGGGGATTGTTATTCCTCTGTGTTCTTTCATAGTTCAAGGCCATATGGAGTACAATACATAATTTTGGAGGTCTAATTTTAGGAAAGATACTAAACTAGTGTGGATTCAGAGGAAGGTAATTAACATAGAGAAAGGACTTGGGATCAGCTCAAGGGTATTGTTATGGTAGAGGGAATAACACTTAGGGGAATATCAAGTTATCTTCAAACATTTCAAAGTTATCTTACAAAAGTGGGATTAAACTTATTTTGCTTGACCCGATTGCAGAGAGGCATATTTTGGCTTAATGAAAGAAAACCTTTTTAATAATGAGGGAAGTTGAAATATAGAATGGTTTGCCTCAAAAAGAAGTGAGCTGACTATCACCGGAGGTCTAATTACAAATTAGATGGCAATTTTTCTAGGTCTAGCTCTCACTACCTCTCTATTTACTCTTTGTTTTAATATTACATTATTGTAATAGGAGTATCATTTCATTGTGATTGTCAGTAGCATGGGATTTTCATGGTTGACAAAAGGGACAAATCTAAAGTAAACACATCCCGTAGCTTGGGAGCAAAAGGGGTAACACAGAGTTTGAGTAGATCTTTATGTTCTTGCCTGAAGCCACACTCAATCATGAGCATTTGTTTTGGGCCTTAACTATAGCATCTGAAATGTTCCAAGGAAGCGAAGGTGAGGTACAAAATAGGGTGAAGCTTTGCACATACAGAACTTAATCTGTGCTTCTCATGTAACATTGCTCCCATCCAGGATGAGTTTGGGTTTATATCAGGGGTTGGCAGACTATAAAAGGCTGTACAAAAATAGGTATTAGGCTGCATTTTGACCCTCCAGGTCTATTTCACCCAGGTCTATTATCAATCAGTGTTAGGGAACACACTGGTACTGATGGTCTGATTGTCACTTTATGACCCTTCTCCCCCATCCTCTTGTTCCTTTTTGTTTGGAAAGTTTATTGCATTTGAAACTGAGATTTCATAACTTGTTCATATATGATAATTTACTCAGAACAGGTTATAGCCCACATTGTTTAAAATTCTACCATACCTGATTCTTTGTATTATTTATTTTGGCTCAAAAACTCAGGTACCAGAATAATGAAAACAAATCTTATCCTTGCCTTCCTGGGAGACCAGGAGGCCTTCTGGGGAGGAGACATACATTATCTCTTTTCTGTCCGTCAAAGAATGGGGTTTTAGTAAGGTTATGAGGAAATGTCCTGAGCTTGTAAGATTGCAAGGGGTTGCAGCCACTGATTAGTGGCTTCAGACTACACTAATTTGGTTATCTGAAAGTATGACACAGAATTTCCCTAATCTTTGCTATCAAGGAAAGACAACCAGAGAATGAGACAAATATTTTCCTGTTGATGAAGATTCGAAGATATTTGGAAACTGAGTTAGAAGGCTAGTTTTTGCTTTTAATTTTGCTTTGCTCCTGATTTAAGGTTCAACACTAAGAAATTTCGATTTTACAAAACAGATATATAAGCTGATAAGGTCAAGAGAAATAACAGGAGGGAGAAAAAGAGTCAATTTATTGTGGTAGCTCATGCCTTGCATTTCATATTATAAAAAATGCAATTTTCTTGGTTTAAAAATATATATTAGAATAATATGCTTAGTAAATAAAATTCTGAATTAATGTTCTGATTTTATGAGAGGGAAAAATCAAAAGGTTGTTTCCCCCAAATCACATAGAGAATGTATAACATCCTACCAATTTAAGGACGCATTTTCTAAAGCAAGAAAACAAGTTTTAGAAAAAGAAGAGGCTTAAAATAGTTTATGTAAGTCTGCATCTGCTTAAAAGGTCAAGATAAGACTTCATTAATTGTTAAAAGGGTTCATCGTACATTTTCATTTAGCTTTTCCCCTGAAAATGAACCCTGGCGTCTTGGCTCCAAACTGTTCTAAAGTACAAATGGTTTTCTTTTTAATATTCCTTTGTGTTAGTTTGGTGTTGAGGGTTACATTGACCACCGAGAAGAGAACAAAAAAGAAAGAAAAAGAAAATGAATACAATTACAGCTATCTGGATCAATTAGCATTAAACTGGCATATTAAATAAATTTCATATGTAGTGTTGGTTCACCTCACATATCCCACATTACCCGTCGAAGGCTTCTAATTACAATTATATATGGTAATTATCTTAAAATAAACCATAGATTTCTACGATTTTCTGGTTATTCACATTACCATTATCTTGAAGTAAGGTCCACAAAAGGTCAAGATAAGAGTGCTTTTGCTTGGGACAGGGTAAGTCATGAGCAGGAGTAGGTGGGGTGAATTTGAGCAGTGCATATAGCCATTATGGATAATTTGAGTACCAGAATGAATTTTCTAGTACTATATTTCCTATATCAAAACTCAAAGTAATAAGGGAATTACAAACTCTCTATATCACATCTACTTTAGAGATCACATCTGTGTTGGAGGAAAGGTGTATTTCTGGAGAAAGGAAGTTGGAGAAGGAAGGCGAGATCATCCCAAAAGCAAATCTTAATGGGTAATTACACAAATGAAAGATTGAGATGAGTCAGTTATAATGTTACAACATTGTTTCCTGTTCCCATTTGGCCAGTAATCTTAGATTCACAAGTGCGTAAGATGGCATCTGGCTATGACTAAAGCTGATATCAGTTGGGAAGAGAAATTAGTAGTAGTATTTTGTGGAGTGTAGCTAATGCATTAATTATTTGCTTCCGTTGTTATTCCTCTGAGAATTTGTGAAATGGTGACCAACATAATATAATTAGAATAATGGGGACACTACTTAGCATATTTAAAAATGTGCCAGGTAATGCCACTAAAATAAATCCTTTGCCATTTAGTGTCTCAGTGATTTCAGCAATAACAAGACTTCAGTTCTGCAAGTCATGTACCTTAAAGTTCACAAGCATTCCTCTCTTCCTCACCTATTTGGGTTATTGCTAGCAGGGAACCCACAACTTTTACTAGTATTTATATTAAGATAGTCTCTTGTCTACTCTCATTTTTTTGTAGTCAGATGATTTTGTTTTCACAAAGATGAAAAGATGAATGGATCATGTTCATGTTTGTGTGGAATCTTGTTCTTCAGCAATGACTTTAAAATCAGAAAGATTTTGTAGCTAGGAAAATGGAGAAACAAAGAAATTATCTTACCTAAAATAAATTCATAAGAATACTCTGTCTTATACATATGTAGAATAATTTTAATAGGAATGATTATTTTAATTGCCATTAATTCTCATATATTTGCAATTTTCTTTTTTTAAAACTTTGGTAGGTAATGCAAACCTCTGTAAATATGCAATTGTGGATTCACAGTTTTAAAAAAAAGATCATGATATAGATCTTTCAGATATTTAGAGTTTTATATATCTATTAGTATATCCCACACAATTATAACATATTTTTGCAAATAATAGCATGAGAAACAGTCCAAAGCTTGATTTTATAAAGTAAGATTCCAAACAACACATTAGTTGTGTGTTTCTCTTTTTTATCTGGCTAGCTGATGTTATTTTTATTGTAACTAATTTGTGCATTTAGAAATTTATATTAATGCTCAAGATGCAAAAGCAGCTTTAATCATATGAAAGATGACATTCTTATCCATGTCTTTGGCTGAAATGCCTTTCCAAGATTGCTATGTTTCAATACTAGAAATCTGTATTTAACCAGATTTTTAAAAAATGACCTTCCCTCAAAATGTATTGTGTAAAATAGCTTATTTGTATAATACTGATTTATAGATTTGAATAGTAACAAGAGCCTTTGCATTCTTTCTTTGGGGGTTTGCAATGATTCCCTCCTTCTACCCCACAAAAAGGGCTATCCTGCTTTTTTTTCTTTTAAAGTGTTCATGTCTATTCTAAAAAAATAGAATCAGATAGCCTTCTAAATATTCTCCTTCACTGCAAAATTCTGCATGGGAATGTAGGGGTAGGGGAAGGATGAGAGTGTTCTATCATTGGTGGTAATAGTTCTTCCATTTATTTGTTGGCAAGATTTTTAGTCATTTAGTAGTTCAGTGGAATCTAAGTCAGTAAGGGCTTGACTTTGTGATGGAATTTGCCCAAGAAGATGGCTTCATGTCTGACTAGCAAATGTGAGACAGTTGATCACTTTACAAGTTTCTATCTAATTTTTTAAGGCAAGAAGACGTTGTCTCTGTCGGGCCTGATCTGAATCCTGAGCGTGCCCATTGCTAAGGGGGAAATTATTGCTTCATTTCTATAGAGAATAATTGCTAAAAAGCCTTCGCAGTTACTTTATTGCATGAAATGGTATGTTTTATAGCAGATAATAGCTTTTTTTAGGTAATTTAGTATTTGTCTCTATTGCAGCAACAAAGAGTCACAAAGCATTTTGCAGCATTCTGGCACCTGCACAAGGCTGTGACTTATGAATATGCTAATGAGTCTGCAACCAGAACTGGCATCGGTTCAGTACTTGCACACAATTAGTGTTCGTTCAGGCAACCATCGGTACTGTGATACCAAGTTTAGGAAGCAATATTTAAATTAATGAATGCAATGTAATATCTTTTTTAATAACCTTTTTCCTTTCCTTACATTGTACAACTATTTGGTTTAAAGAAATTTTACTCACTTCAAGTTATTTTTGCAGTAAAATATCTGGGAAACTTGATAGAGATGTAAAACCCTTCTTTTGTACCACCACGTTTCATCTCATCCCAGGCAAGAGCATGTTTACTAGCTGTGTAAATAATGTCTAGAATGTTCTGTCTTCTTTGTCCAAAAAAACCTGGTAGCCAGAAATCATATTCCCAAGGACATAGAAAAAATTCTATTACTCTATCTAACATTTGGTCACATCACCTTCCAGTCTTGAAGGAAGTTTTGATTGAAAACTTGAACCATCTCCAGATTACATTATGGCTTCCAATGTCTGTGGGGTTTCTGCTTCACAAACAAACAATCCTTGCAGTGGCAATGGTTGTAAAATCTTCTAAGTTATGGCTCACTTTTGGAAGGCTCTCCCATACTTAAAGGCATATAAATATTCACAAGAGTACTACACTGTGTGTGATTCCCATTAAAAGACTGAGTTTAAAGATGTCTCAGGAACAGCTTAAAAAATGCCTGCCTGAAGCCAAGTCATTTTATTCGGATAGCGTGTCTTTTACTGTCTGGTATGTTGTCACCGAACTCTACTAATAACAGAGTTTTGTGAACTTTTTTTTCTTTTTTTCCATTTTTGTGTTAATGAAGTTAGTTAATCTATTCAGAAACTCAGTTTATATTTTTCTAATTCACCTTTGAAAATATTGCTATCCCCTCTATAGATAGTAATAACTATAGTAACAAAGGATATTAAGTTCCCATTTTTTCCACCTACACTAAACACAGGCATAATAATATGGAGAATTTAAGGGGAAAACATTCCTATGACATGTTGACTGATAAGCTCTCATTTTGTTCTACTGAAAAAGCTAGACTGACTACTTTTTAGGGGCGGGGTAGGGAAACTCATCTAAAATAAATTTGTTCTTCAGTAGCTGGGACATCAAAATGAATCTTGTATCAATAAGGATCCAAAATTTTTTGCCATTTTTACCTTGATATTTGCAGGCATTGGAAGGGTAGATAGGTGGCACAGTGGATAAAGCACCAGGCCTGAAGTCAAGAAGACTCATCTTCCTGAGTTCAAATCTGGTCTCAGACACTTACTAGCTATGTGACCCTGGGCAAGTCACTTAACCCCCTTTTCCTCAGTTCCTCATCTGTAAAATGAAATGGAGAAGGAAATGGCAAACCATTTGAATTTCTTTGCCAAGAAAACCCTAATGGGATCATGGAGAGTCAGGGATGACTAAAATGACTGAACAACAAACATCAAGACATAGTTTCCTTTGAAACTATGCAATAATATCCTTTCATGATGAAAGGCTTCCCTGGGTTGGCTCCAGAGCTATATTAGAACCTCTGAGGTTGTCAGGCCTAATTTGGAGCATTCCAAAGGAAGCCACTGACATCATGGGGTGTTCAACTGTGAATGCTAGGATTCTAGTCCCCTTGAGTCCACTGATCAAACTGTAACAGTTGTCCTTTAATGTATGTGATAAGAAGCCCTCAGCTCCACAGGCTGTGTCATGTGTATATGTGTGTGTGTGCGCGTGTGCATGTGCATTCACCTGTGTTTGTAGATAAAAAGGGAGTCTGGGACAAAGGTTCATACATTTATTGTAGTACACATTAGAACTAGGTTGACTCTTCTTTGTAATCTCACCATGCATGTTGAAAGAAAAAGATAAAATACATCTTCTAAGCATATACCAATCCAGGAGGCAAGGAATTGAAAGAGATGAACTTCCTAGCATCGGATAGAGCCTTACTTCATTAATTTCTTTGACATTATCATATTTAGTCAAACTAAGTATGTGGAAGTGAAGAGGTGATTTAAACTCCAAGGATAATATGTGCATGACAAATATGTCTCTATGCTTTTTTGTGTGCTTGGAATCTTCACATTTGCAACAGATTATTTTCACATAATGATGTAATAAAAGGAGCCATTTCCACTTGACAAGGCTCAAATCCACAGATTCATCAAAACTAGATTTTTTTTTGGACAAAGGTTACTGGATTGTCAGATCAGAAGAAAACAATAGTTAGCATAGTGTAGTGAAAAGGAACATCTGATTCATAATCAGAGATAGAATCTTACTTCCTGTATGACCTTGAGGAAATCATATCAACTTTATGGACTCAAGTTTTCTTCTCTATAAACAGAGGGTCTGGGATAAATGGACTGCAAGATGCCTTCCAGCTTGAAATTCTAGAAATTCTAGAAGTCAATTAATCATTAAAAATTACTTATTAAGAGCATATTGTGTCCCAGAGACTATAATTGGCACTGTGTACACATTTAAAAGGAAGCTACCAGGTGGCCCAGTGGATAGACTGTTGAGCCTGGACTTAGGAAGATTTGAGTTCAAATCCAGCCTCAGGTACTTATTAGCTATGTGACTCTGAGCAAGTCACTCTGAACTTCTGTTTGCCTTAATCCAGGGCTGTGCAAAATACAGCCCGCCTGAGGGTTTTAATTTTCATGAGCGAACAAATAAAATAATAATTTGTATGGGATGCATATTAGATTTTTTAATCCTATCACTAATAAATCTTATTGATGCTAATTTTCTTTGATGTTTTTAAGCAGTATTACGGACAGAACATATCGCACAGAATTTTCAGTCAATCTGTGGGATGAGTTCCGTCTGTTCGATGACTAGTCAGTATGCACTTACCTTTATACTGTTGTGTTGTCACTTTGTTGTTTGGTTTGCTTTCAGGCTTTGTGCCTTCACCTGTTGCATTGATGACAAGATTTCTCTCACTTTCTAATGGTGTGCTGTATTTTTTCTAGGTGCAGCCCTCTAATAATTATTTTATTTTAATGCAGCCCTAAAATAACCTAAGGTTGGACAGCCCTGCCTTAGTCCACTGGAGAAGGTAATGGCAAAGCACTCCAGTATCTTTGCACAGAAAACCCCATGGACAGTATGGTCTATGGGGTCACAAAGAGATGGACAGTATTAAATTGTTAAATAACAGCAACGCATTTAAATATATATTTAAACAGATAAAATGCATTTTGGTGAGGAAGGTCCTATAAGTAGCTAGGGGGAAAGGAAAATACCTCATGTAGGATGTGATAATCTGAAACTTTAAAGGAAACTAGAAATTCTGAGAGATGGAGGGAAGGAAGGAGTATATTCTAGGCACAAGGTAGAGCCTTTGCATGGCACAGATACAGGAAATAAATATCATGGGTAAGTTGCAAGAAAGCCAATTTCTGTAGTTTTTAGAGTTCAGTAGGGGAAATAACATCTAATAAGGAATGTATAATAATGTATAAAAAGGAAAATTGGAGCCAGGTTTAAGAACTTTAAATGACAAACATGAGAATTATTATATGATCCTAGAGATAATAGAAAGCCACTGAAGTTTACTAAGCAAGGAAATGACATCATAACACTTGTATTTTAGAAATAATTATGTTGGCAAGTATGTGAAGGATGTAATGGAGAGTGGGTCTTAAATCAGAAAGACCAATTAAAAGGCTACACCACGAGTCAACACATGTTCAAAGGGGTTTGAACCAAATATTCCCAAAATGGGTTATACTGCCCCTTGGGGGGCATTGGAATGATCCAGGGGGGTGGTAATAACTTCAGGTGCAATTGTGGGGCAATGAATAAAAGTAAGGGGGTGGTGGAAGCATAAGGAAAGAAAAAAGATAAGAAAATTTTGAAAAAAACTTTCAAACATGTTCATCTGTAGTGTAACAGAGTTAAAGTCACAGTAATTACATTATTTTTCAAGTAAATGCACAAAATGCAACTTATGATTGATCATTGGTCAAGTCCACTGACGGGTCTTAACAAACAAGTGTTGGTAGAGCATGTCACGCATTGTCAGGAAGTCCAGCATGCATTGGCAGGAATATGTTCATGTAATGAATTGTTTATAATATGACACTATACAGTTATGTGACAATTTCAGTGCAGAAAAAAATCCCACAAATTTACAAAAAAATATTATTAAATTTAAGATACATCATTTTAAAAATATACATATTTTTAAATGATGTAAACTTAAAAAAATTCAAGGGTTAAAGAAAAATAGATTTCCAGTGGGATGCTGAGTAATTTTCTTTTTGAAAAGGGGGCAGCAGGCTAAATAAGTTTGGGAACCTCTGAACTAAAGTGATGTCTAGTTGAGTAAGCAGGATGTATGTAAGAAATGTTGTAGAGGTAAAATTGACAAGACTTTTAACTGATATGTGTGTGGAGTGAGGGAGAATCAGGATGACTCAAGTTTTCAACCTTATAGAGGGAGTGTACCCTGTGTAGGAACATGATGAAGTTCTATAGCCAAATGGAAAACGACAAGGTGGTTCCCCTGGCCACCCTCCTTATGTGAAGAATCTGAGAGGACCTCTCCTTTTCTGTCCACCTTCCATCCTTTCCAATTAGAGGGAGAGAAGGACCTCAGAGACAGAGGGGTAGCAATGACACATTTTCTGCTTGGAAATGATAACTTATGGGGCCTGACAAAGTTACTAAGACAAAGAGGAAAGGGCTCGAGACAGAGTCTTAATTTAAACCCATAGTTAAGTTTTGATATATATATATATACATACATACATATATATATATATATATATATATATATATATATATATATATATATATATATATATATAGATGATAATTCAGTGAAGGAGACTGGGAAAGAATGACAAGACCAAGAGAGTACGGTGTTTTGAAAACTCAAAGAGGAGAGTGTATTCAGGATAAAAGGATATTTAGTGTCAAATACCACAGAGTGATTTTAAAAATAAAGACTGAAGATCTGGGGAAAGGCCATTGCTAGTTGGCAATTGAGATATCACTAATGACTTTAGAGAGTGATGTTCTAGTTTATTGATAAGGTAAGAAGCTAGATTTCAAGAAACTGAGAAATAAAATGAGAAGAAAAGTGGAGGCAATGAAAGTAAACAACTTAGGAATTTAGTAGAGAAAAAGAATTGAAATGTAGAACAATATCTTGAAAGGACAGTGGAGAAAAGTGAAGGTATTATAAGGACAAGAACACATTTTTATGGAAATTAAATATAAATTGAAGAGCAGAAAAAGGAGGAAGAGACAGGTGGAGTTAGATCAAGTATACACGTACAGGGGCTCTCCTTGGTGGAGAGAAAGAAGTTTTTGAACAGATAATGGAGTAAAGGAGGAGAAAAGGAGGGATGATGGCACAGAAGAAGAAGACAGAAGAGGTAGCTCACAGGAAATGGCATCTACTCCTCAGTAAAGTATTAGGTGATATACTCTGATGAGATGGTTAGTAGAGGGAATAGTGTTGGAAGCTTCAGGAGATAAAGCTTGAAAAAGCTGCTATGAAGAACAAGACAGGGAGTCAATTAGTGAGGACTAAAATAATTGCCATTCTTTGAGGGCCCACTTGAAAGTAGATAACATAATTTGGTAGAAGATCCATTCAATAAGGGTATGACACTTCCTCTAGTACTCTTCAGCAACAACACTGACTATGAGTAGAGGCATCATGTGGTAAAAGCAATCCAGAGTTGGGGTTTGGCAAAATGTGAAGAATGATGGGACAAGGCATCTAGAGACTAGAGACTAGAGGACAATGTAGCATTGATTTGACTAACCTAACAGCAAAGATTAAAAAGGGAAAAACGTGTGGCCATAGCAGAGATGATAACCTGGGAGATTGCTGAGGGATAGAGGGACTAAAAGTCACAATAGGGACAAAAATAGTTTTCAAAGGACAAGGCATAGGAAGAGATGAGATGATAGGTGGTTATGGTCAGACAGAGAAGTTTTAAAATGCTTGATCATAGAAGTGGAACACCATAGTGAGAATAAAGCTGTGATCATTGTGTGGCTGACATAGAATGAAGTAGGTCTTGAGAGTTGAAGATAATTATGAATTTGGAGTCCAAGTGTTTTAGGGAACATCACCGAGTATGGTAAAGACAGGTGCAGAGGTGGAGGCTGGAGGACAAGAATGTGGGTCAAGTGCTTAACTCCTTAAGAAAGAAGGAAAAATGACCTGGAGGACAAATAGGAAACTGCACCTAGAATCTGCAACTAGAATCTGCATATAACAACAACATATCACTTATTATGTACTGGGCACTGTGCTAAGTGTTTTACAATTATTATCTCATTTGATTTTCACACACACACACACACACACACAGACTTTGAAAATAGGTGCTATCATTATCCTCATTTTACAGATGAAGAAGCTGAAGCAAACAGAGGTTAAATCGACTTCCCACGTTCATGCAACTGGTATCTAAGACCAAGTTTGAACTCAGGTCTTTCTGACTTCAGGTCTAGTGCTCTATCCACAGCTGCTTCTGGTGCTATATATCTGGATTGTGTTTATATCTATATCTTAAGAGGGATAATGAAATGACACTCTCCAGAGGAGGGTGACATATGTGGAGTGATTGAATGAAATGAAGATGAACACGAGAATAAACCTAAATTAATCATAACATATGATAGTATGATCTCTGTACGGCACTTGACAGTATCTCTACTAGAATATAAAGTCTGTAATGAAACATGTTTTTATCTAATTTTTATATTTTCCCTAGTGCCTTGAATAAAGAGTTCATCACGTAGTATGTGACTCATAGATAACATATGGACTATTTGATTGACAGAACAGATGACAAGATATTTGTTATCTAAGTACGGGATGAGGAAGACAGAGTTAGGTGTGCTAATAGACTTGAAGCTCAGTATCACACAACGGTGTGGCAAAGTAGCTAAGAAATCTAATTTAATCTTAAACTATATCCACACAAGTAAAATATTCATAACAAAGGAGGTTATATTTTTCCCTGTTTAGAATATATCCAGGGTATTTTACCAGTTCTAGACTCTAGGGTATCTAACAGAGGATGACTAAGAAAGGAAAGGGATTTGAAATCATAGTGTAGGAAACTGATTGAAGCAACTGAAGATATTTGGTTATAAAAGTAAAGACTTAGGGAATATAAGAACAGGGACTCTGTCCAAGTCATGTTTCTTATCACACACACACACACACACACACACACACACACACACACACACACACACACGGAGTGCCTAGTATATTACTTTACTTATCATAGGTAAAGTTTTTGTTGAATGAAAGAATGCAAGGGAAGAAAATGAAAAAGGCAGCTGGAGTGACTGTTTCTTAAAATCCTGATTCAAGGGATGGTGATGGAATAGGAAAGATGGGACAGAAGACTAATTACATGTGATTATTCATAAAATGCAAAGGAAATAATATAAAATGCAGAAGATATTCATTTCTTGAGTACTAGGGAAACTTTTCAGAGAAGAGCATGTTGCTTTCACTAGCTCTCTAGATTTATATAATTTTATTTTATCTCTAAATTTATTGTTTAGATGATACGAAAGAGGAAAAATTACTTATGTGATCCAACATGTTGAAACAAAGTAGGAAAAAATCCTCAGAAATAGTGGGAAAAAGATTTGTAACAACATAAAACAGCTTTACAGAAAACATGATTGGCCCTGAATCCTCGTGGACTATTTAAGTATATAATAAGCAGTTTATGCATTCTGAAAATATTCATTTTTCTATTCAGTGTGGAAAGCTTTCCCCTTTACACAATAAGTTGTTGGAATGCTAATATGGAAGCTTACCGTTATGATTCAGTGGTAAGGATTTATGGTAGCTTTCAGCATCAGGAGAGTCCACCATATACAGGAGAATTAAAAAAACGACAAGGTAAAAGATGACCTGATACAGAGAAAGTCAACCTCATTTGAAAAAAACAGCCTTTTTTCCCTCTACAAAAGAGGCAGGTATTTTGTATCAACCTGAAACTTCTAAGACAAGCTTTCAGGGAATTAAAAATGATAGATCAAAAACATTAATAACTCCCATTTATATAATACTTAGAGTTTTACAAAACTTTCAGATACCATGAGATTTAAAGTTGCAAGGGCCCTTGGGGGTCATCTATTCAAAGCCAGTCATTTGATAGAGCAGCAAACTAGGTATTAATAACAACAAGCAATTCATCCAATGATTAACATATTAATTTAACTCTAATTCCAGTGTTCTTTCAGTCATACCAAACTACTCATAATAAGGCTCTGAGGCAGACAATAGAAATATTATTATGTCTACTTTATTGGTGAGAAAACTGAGTCTCAGAGCATTTAACTGACTTACCCACAGTCAATTAGCTGTTATGTTTCAGAGCTGGGAGACAAAAATTCATTTCTTTGAACCTCAAATCTGTGGTTCTTTCTAGTATAGCAAACTGATTTATCTTTAGTTGGTAGTATATGTCTAACAATATTAATTCACAGAATCATAGGGTGTTAGAACTGGGAATGCCTAGATATTTCATTGCAAATTCTTCAACAGTGGATAGCACAGTGGAAAGCTGACTGGTTTTGGATCCAAGACACCATGGGATCAGATTGCACCTCTGATACAGGTCATGTTGTCCTGTACAAGTCATGTAACCTCTCAGTGCCTCAGAAAAGTTTCTGAGATTATAACTTGATGAACTGTTATTTAATTACTTTGGAAGAGGAATTTTTCCTTACTTTGAGTTCTCTCTTTTAATGAAATCATAGGCACACTGACACACATATAATAAATGGAAAATTGAGATGAAGAGAAACTAAGGAAGTGACTTGCCTTAAACCACATGGCTAGCTAATTCTTGCTCTGTTCTATTCTGTCTTGGAATTTAAAATAATTACGTGGAAAATTTAAGCCATTTATTATGGTTACAGAAAATAACATAAGAATTCTGTCATATGGGAAATAATATTAGTGCCTGATTCCAAAACAGGGACATTTCTACTTTACAAATAAAAGATGTGGACTTGCTTCCCCACCCTTACCACACACCCCCTCACCCCCACCTCCCAGGGATATGCTGGTCAGACAATTCCATTAACATCAACAGACATTAAGTTCAAACCAACCAGAAGGACTCAAACATATTAGGCTAATGGAATAAAAGTCCGTTTCAACAACAGATTTCTTAAACCAACCTTCCTCCTTCCTTCTTCTCTTACTTTCAATTCAAATAAATTCAATCAGAAAATATAAGAAAGTCCCAGGAAAATAATAAATTAGAAGTGAATGAGTTTATTGCAAAGATTGAACCAGAAAAAAAAAAAAAAAACTAAGACAAGGCCACGAAAGATGTGAGCAAGACAGCTTGGATATTGCTGATATGGTGAAGTAGGCAGCTTTTCTTTGTAAGACCAAATATAGGGACTTTATCCCCTCAAAAGAAATATTTTCTGGATGACTGTCTGCAGGGGTAGGAGGCCATGCATATATCAGTGTCAACAAAACTACTCCTTGTGGCTCATCACAGGCTGGTCAGGGGACCGAAGCTTAATTAATCATTCACTGATCCAGAATAAATTGTAGGGAGCAAGAAGACAAACTGTTTTCCTTGGTGAAAAAGAGAAATAATAAAATAAATATTCACTGACACAAATATGTAAGTTATTAAACTTAGACATCCCATTTTAAGCTGATGAAGGTTGGTCAGAAGCAATAAACAAAACCCTGGGAAAGGGATGTCCTAGTTTTTCAGTAGTGGTTCACATAATCGGAAATCCATGTGTATTAATTTAATTGTATCATTAACTGCATTCAGTCTCAAGTATAGTTATTAATTGAGATAAACTTACTGGAATAGGAATGGTGGGAATCATTTATCCAGTGGATGTGTTGAATAGGTGCTTACTCCCTACTGGCTTAACATTTCAGGTAAATTTTTGTTGTTTGTTTTTGTTTTGGTTAAAAATCTTTAGTAAAGCTCTGGGTATGAGATGGGTTGTATTTAACCTACGAAGCTCTTGGACGACAAAAGTGCCCAATATATTTTCCTAGATTCTATAACATCATCCTAAAAACCATAATCTCTATATTTAAGTGAAAAAATAATACAAAACCCCTTATTGGTACAGCACACTACCCTGTATGTTTAGGATATGCAAGGGTATCATAACCAGTAATACTAAAACTGCAATCTAATTCTTCTTCATGGGAGAACCTGGTCAAATTATTTTAGTTGTCTCATATTGCTTCTGCATTAACCTAGACAATTAAAGATCTGTCTCAGGAAATGCTGAACAATTTGTTAATTAAAATCACAGATTTTTAAATATGAAAATCTACAGAAGTCAGTATCAAATTTTTCTAATGCAATTAAAACATCCAGTTGTCTGTTCAAGTTTTCTAAAACAAATTAATTGATTTTGATCATATAAAAACTTACATATCTTGCATTAGAAGAAACAATTATATGTTTATGAAAAATTAAACAAATCAGATTCTATATTCCTAATAATGGGTCATGCTGATAAAATTTTAAGAACATTCTATATATTAAGAGTTTTAAAAAGTTATCAGGTTTTATTTTCCCCCTTGTTTTGTCCTTCTATCCTTTTTTGGTGTGTAGTTTGGAGCCATATTGACATTGACAATGATGTAGGTGACACAAGAGAAACAAATCACCAACACTGCTCACGTGCTCACACTTAGGGATGAAATTCTAGAATAGGAACCTTACTTTTTCTTACTTAAACCTTAATGAAAAGGAAAAATAGAAAATTAAAAGAAAACCTTAACTAAACATTCCAACTAAAATTGTCTTTTTAATGATAAATTCTGTCTCAATTAAATTGTTAAGTGTAAAGTCATAAACAAGTACTTCTTTTCCCAGGAGTAGTGATTATATGATGTTAAATGAAGTTTTTAAAAACTTTTGCCCTCAAAAATTTTCTAATGTAGTATATTTGCATCAGTTACTTTTAGGGAAATGATTATAATACAGAGGACAAAATTCATTTAATAAAAACTCTTTTTTCATGTATTTTCTCTCCCTACCCCCACCTTCCATCTTTTATAATTCTGATTTTTTAATAAACAAAATTCTACCTTGTCTCCTTCTCCTCTACATCCCTATACAACTGATAAAAAAAGAAGAAGAAATGCCTTCTTATAAATGTACATGGTCAAGGAAAACAAATATTGGCCACGTCCAAAAACTTGTGGCTCAATCTGTATTTAAACAATAACTTCTCTATTGTTGCTGTTGTTGGTCCTTTGTTTTCAAAGAGGACTGATCATATCACAGGTGATGTCTTGATCTGCCCATGAATTGTATTTAAGTGAGGCAGAGTTGAGGCAAAAACATCAGTTTCACCCTCTCCCCCAGAGTCACTGAAGCTCAGTGGCAGGACAAAAGTCAAAATGCCTGATGTTGATCTGGGATGCAGTGGATGACCTTGGCATCTTTGATGTATGACAAAATCTAAATGTTCCACAGTACCTACTTCAGCTGTCTTCATGGCTGTTGGAACATTTTCCCCATTCCACCAGGGGAAATCTTCACATGCTGGCCTGTTAGTTACCTCATTTAGCCCATCTGCTGAGGTGGTTTCACTGAAGTGTGGCCACTGTGCATGCTAGAGTTTCTTGGAACCACAGGTGAAAGCTGGGTGAAAGGTAGCCAGCAAAAGTGGATGAGCAGCCTTGTAAAGGGTTTGGCAAAATGTCACACCAGAGGTGCTAGTCCTCCCAGTACAATTCATGCACTTATCTATCAGGAGATAGGCCCCAGATTTCATCATTAGTCCTTTGAAATGTTGATTGGACATTGTGTTGATCAGATTTTCTAAGACCTTCAAAATTATTTGTCTTTCTAATATTGTCACTATACTAATAGTTCTCTAGATTCTGCTCACCTCCTCCTGCATCAATTCGTACAAGTTTTCCCAGATCTCTCCAACACCATCTCCTCCATCATTTCTTACAACACAAAAATGTTCAATAACATTTAAATACCATAACTTTTTAAGTTATTCCTCAATTGGTTGGAACCTATTCAGTTTTGAATTCTTTTCCAGCAATTCAGGGCCAAGCACACATCCCTGGGGCACCACATTGGTGACTTCCATTCTAACAAGTTCCTTAAATATATCAGTATCAAGTCTTCATTGGCTATTTTGGTTCCTGTCATTTCTAGTTCAAAAGTCATTGTTTTTGCCACATTAATCAGAAGCATATCTCTTCTCTAAATCTAAGATTTTTTTGAGTTCTTTGTGCCTCCAAATTGGTCTCTTCATGCAATGTTCATTTCTCCTTTTTATTAAAGGTTCTGTTTTGTTTTGTTTTTGTTTTTGCCATTATGGTTTCAAAACTTCATTCTTTAGAGTTCCTATTTTCCCTGGGCTCTCTTTTCCTATAGAATTTTAGTTCACTGAATCCTACTTAAGTTTTCTCTAAATCCATAGAAATCTCTTCTTCCCAAATCTGGACTGCATATTAGAATTTGCATAGCCTTTTCCTCCTCTAACATAGACTCTAAGTGATGATTATGTTTCTTCAAGTCTTCTAGGAGTTCCATCTCAACAAGCAATCCTTCCCTGTTCTGAAGATCTATATGCGTTATGGAATTTTCCCTTGTTGGCTTCTTGACCTTTTGAATGATGAAATTGTCATTAAGACTAAGTTACCACTGTTCCACTTTGGACAGAAAGAACATCATATCAACTGTCAGGTTAATTGATGTGTCTCACCACTATTATATCATTCCTCTCTACCGTAGTTGTAATTTGTTTCTTGAACTCATCATCATCATCATTCTTGTCAAAAAATTGCTTCTACTTATTCCTCCACTGATCTTCTCACCCCCATCTCCATAATATTCTACACCGTTTTTTTTAGGTTTCCTCACAATAAAATGCTATTCTTCACTCCTCCCTGCTATCCTTTACCTATCCTTCTTCTACTGAAAAAAGTATGCCTATCATGAATCATATTTCAGTCATGAGTCTCACCACTCCATTTCTCAATAACTATTTATAGAGACCAGCACTATATTATCTCTAAACTGGGCAAAATGGAAATTTATCTCTATCTATCTGTCTATCTGTCTATCTATCTATCTATCTATCTATCTATCTATCTATCTATCTATCAGTGTGTGTATGTGTGTAGTTTCTTAGAAAGCAATTCATTTTTAACATAATTTGGTTACTTAAGATATTACATTTCAAATATCTTAGAATTAATCAATAGACCAGAAGACATTAACCCAGCATTAAACATGAGGTACCATTGATTGACTTTCTAGGTGAAAAGAGAGGAGGAAGTGCCTCTAGGATTTTCAGTTTACTGCCTGCACTAGGCCAGCACTATTTCACTGCTCACCATTGAAACTACTTGAAGATCTGCCAGCCAATATTCACCCACATAACAACAGTAAGGAAGAATACCTGTCCTACTTTCATTCCAGGACAAGCTCAAATAACTGGTTGTAGCAGTGAGCTAGAAAATAACTAGATTTCTCCAACCTGAAGAACAATCATCTTAGGGTCATAAGGTTCATTTTGTGCACTTATGGAAACCATCCAAAACTTCTTAAAATAGAAGTATAAAAAAATAGCTCATTTCATCCTAGGCAGAAGGCTGCCTTGCTTCATTATCCTTGAGTATGTCAAAAGTATGCTTTTCAGAAAAAAAAAATGTTTGTTATATTAGAAAATAAAACAAAAGTTGAGATTCTTAAAGGCACTATTATTATTTATTTTTTCAGATATATTTAAATTTTTTGAGGAAAAGAAGAAATACATAGAAAATCTTAATATAGAACAAATTCAAAATGAATTAAAATTCTGTGATAATCATATAGATTCAACTTCACTGTGGGTCAAAAAGTATCCCCTATTTACATTGATGCCCAGTACATCCCTGTCACCAATAACAAATACGTAATCTTTCCCTTTCAACATCAACATAATAGAGTCTACTGCAATATAGAATCACATTTAAATAATTAGTACAAAACCAAAAACAGAGGATGTTTGTGTGTGTTTGTGTTCATGTGTACAAAGGTTTGTCATGCTTAACCTAAGGCTATCAATGAAAGCCATTACTTTCACATATGTGTGTACACATATGTATGTATGTATACACATATATGTACACATATGTGTATATGCCTGTATATGTGTATGTATACATATACGTGCATATACATATATACATACACACATGTGTGTGTGTCTGTGTGCAGGCAGTGCATGCAGCGCTCACACACACACACACACACACACACACACACACACATTTGGTATTACGGACCTGAGAGAAATAAGGGATCAACCTCTGAAAAGGGATAATGAAGCATCAACATTGATTTGTGTTTTAAGATTTTTTTTAATTTTAGGAAATAGCTGTTCTATGATGCCAATATTAATGTTTTACCCTGAGAAAGTGATTTAACCTCTATTTGTCTCAGCTTTCTCAATTATAAAATATGGATAACAATAGAATCTCAGGATTGTTATTAGGATCAAATGAAATATATTTGTAAAATGTACTTAGCACATTGTCTAGCGCATTGTAGGGGCTATACAGATATGTATTCCCTTCTCTTTCTCTCCCTTGCATCCTTGGGAGCAACAAGGTTTGGTCTCTGGCTTGTGGTGTCAGTTAATAATTTCAAAAAAAAGATCATTTCCCCATATTCATCAGATTTTGTGAGCTAGGAAACATCTTATAGATAACGCGCTTTTGCAATTCAGTATGTAGCATTTTAATCTGCTTCATTTCCCCAGCCAGGTATGGAAGTTTGGGGCATTAGCTCTGGTTTTCTGGTATAATCTCATTTTGCATAGTTGCATCCTACTGATTTAAGCTCCTCTGGCATTTTCAATTGAATAAAGATAATTTCCATTTTCTGCCTTTAAGTAGTACATGAGGTTACTAGTACATGGTTACAAAGCTACTGTTTTACCAAAGGGAAGAGTGAATATTTGTAAGGGACAATGTGACCCCTGTGTATGCTTTACAATTAGTTTGTAAAGCACTTGGGGGATCTTTTGAAATGAAAAGGGCAATATAATTTCAAATATTATTATTTCACAGGAATTTCAATTTAGCAAATGTGCCATTAATGTAAATTTTCCTACCACACTAACTTTTCATATGCTTAGTTTTCTTTGATAGTATCAGGGAATTGACTTTATGAGATCCAACTTTTAATTTGGCCTGTCAAAACAGAAGAAAAAACGTCTAAAGAAAATAAAAACAGCAAGAGAGCTAAAATGAAGAGTGAATAAGCACACAGATGATTTAATACAATCCATTTCTAATATAAAATAAGTGAAAATACATTTCCCTTTGTAGTAACCCTACTATGTAAGTTACTGAAATATTTAATTAGGTTACAATGTAGAAGTCAATCTTAAAAATCTGTCTTCATGGCATAGAGGATAGAATACTGGACTTAGAGTCAGGACGACCTTCATTTGAATCCATTTTAATACACTTCCTAAATGTGTGACCATGGAAAATCATTTAACTTTTCTGAGTCCTTGTTTACTTAGCTTCAAACTTAGAAAATTGTATTAAATGACTTCTAAGGTTCTTTTTTCAAGTCTAAGAATAAATCTATGAAATAAACTGATACTTAATGAATTTTTGTTTGTTCTCTGAAGAAGCATATATTTTCAAGATATGATTATCACAAATGAAGAACTTCTTAATGAATATTTTCTGAAATTAAAAAGATTAATTGAAAGTAGAATTAAGCATAATTTTTTTTTCTTACTAAGCCTTCAGAGGGCCTATTGGGACGATAGGGAAGATAGTTGCAAGGAGAGAATGGTGGAGATGGAAATAATGTTCCAATTTATAATGGCTTCCAAGCATGCATTAATGGGAATCAGTTTCCCTAAGAAAATTGCCATTGTCCACTTTAATAATAAAATGTAAAGTATGCTATACATATATGTCAAATTGGTTAGAGTTCTATTTCTTTGCCTCAAGAGCTGTGTAATAATCAGGAAGTCAATTTTTCTGCGTCTATTTCTACTGCTACAAAATTCAGGGGTCATATTAGATGACATAAAAGTCCTTTCATTTAAAAATTATTTGTTTCTATTATGATTCTCATTGACAAATACTCCCTTTCAAAATTGAACAGATTTTTCAGAATAAGAATATTAGTACATATATGTTTATAAGACATATATGTTAACATGAAATGAAAGGCTGCATGAAAATAGAAAGATCTGAAATAACTAATTTGTGTTTTTATTTTTAAAACAGTCAACTATTAACTACCTGTATTTTTCAACCTAAGAGGTTATATGGATAACTGCCAAATGCAATTATATTTAATTTTGGGATGTGTTTTCATATTTACTTTTTAATATAAGTGTTGTTGACATTCTGAAACTTCAGAGCACTTAAGGCAAGTAATTAATTCATTACTTCAGTGGATCTATGATCTCAACAAAGTGAGCATTCCTTCCAGTGTTGTTGATCACAACCTTCACATGAGGATGCCTTCATATGAGTCTCTTTTCCGTATCCCCCCATACATTATCGACTGGAAGCTCTTTTCTAAGTTGAAAAAAAAACAACTACATGGTTACTGTAGCATATAAGACTATACATTTTCATTAGCAGTCCACTTTTTCTGTATAATCTAGTTAGTTTTAATCTATTATAACACTTTTGCATGCAAATGATTATTGATGTTATGTAATTGCTCATCCATTCTCACTGCAGTACACATTGCCCTACTATCCTGTGGAAACCAAGCATTTTTAAACTTTCTTAATAGAAATTTTCAATGACTCTTACCTATTTAGCATCATTGGAAAAATTTGATGTTAAAAATAGGTTTTTGTTTCAGTAAGAAATAGGACCATTGGAAACATGCTACAATTTTTCGGAGGCAGTTTACCCTACTCTCATCATCCTGTTAATTCTTGACTTCACTCACTGTCCATCTGCAATATTTTTCCAAGATATTTGTACTTATAGACTACTTCTATGAGTGTATTCAATCAAACTGCGTATCAGTTTTTGTATAATTGGCATACTACATTGATTTCACTGCCTTCTGAGGATGGTAAGACTGGATTCTTTTAAGTCAATGCAAATCCCACTTAGGAGGTTCTGTCATGTTCCATGATGCTATCAACATAATGATAATTACAAACAAGATTTCCTGAGAGTATGTCATTCTTTACAACAAAAACAACAATAGCTAACATTCATAAAGTGCTTACTATGTGTCAGGCACTATTCTAAGCAATTTACAATTATTATTTCATTTTAACCTGGGAGGTAGGTGCCATTATCACCCCATTTTTATAGATGAGAAAACTGAAGCAAAAAGAGGTTAAATGACTTGCTCGGAGTCACACAGCTAGTAAGTGTCTGAGGTCACACTTGAACTCATCTTCTTGTTTCCAAGCATAATGCTCTACAGTGGCAAATAAGTTGGGGAGTTTAAGGCTTGAGGTTGTATGTTTAATTTTATATTAATAATTGGGACTTGACAAATAGTGTTAACTTTGTTGTTGGCATACATGTAGAAAAATATACGAGGCTGAAAGGAAGCTCTAAACTCTTGGTCCAGGGTGTTTTTTTTTCTCTCTTTGTGTAGTTACTATAAGGTTGCCTCAGGTAGAACTCCCTGCGATGTTTTCAGGATTGTTATCTTTCTGGCGTCAATAGCCAGATTTCTTTTTGGAGGTCCCTATGCCTGCCATCAATCTATGACTGTCTTTTCAACTCTGGAAAGATAATTAACTATCTCCCCACCTTTGTCTACAGGCCCTTCTTCTGTCATTAGTCATTTCTACCACCTCCAAATGATTCTCCAGTTGCTACATAGACATTTTATTGTGCTTCCAACATTTGGAAGGTCACAAAGTCATAATAGATAAATATAAATAAATATAAATAAATCCAGGTACTCATTCATCTAAGATCCAGGAAGAATAAACACAGAAGAAACAGAAACACCATATGTTCATGGACACATGGTGGCTGAGTGGAAGGTAAAGCAGTTACTACCCTTTCTCCACCCAGAAGTTCATAGTTCTTTTCCTGTTTACTTTTTAAAATGTTTTTTAATTCTTTTTTTGTGGAGAGGGGGAGAAGGCAGTGCAATTGGCATTAAGTGACTTGTCCAGGGTCACACAACTAGTAAGGGTGTCATGTGTCTGAGGCCTGATTTGAAATCAGGTCCTCCTGACTCCAGGGCTGCTGCTTTACTCACCTTTTCCTGTGTACCACCAGGATGGAAAATCATAGAAGGGCTGAGGGAGAGTTCATATCAATCTCTTTCTATGTGAACTTGGTTTATGCTTATCACCTTCTAAATCATCAAGTCTTCTGGATACTCAGCCAACCAGAATACCTTTCATTACTTCACAGTATCAGCACCTTAGCTGCTCATAGATTAAAATAAGTTGCAGGTCTCGTATTAGATTAGACCTATGAATTGAATAATTTGCATGCTATTTATAACCCATCAGGGAGAGAAAATCCAACATTGCAATAAAGATTAGGCCATCTGTAACAGCAAGCACCCTAGCATACCCATGATATCCTACCAGTACAGGTTCTTTAATCTGCTTTTAAAGGAAAACAACTTAAAGTTGCTTTAAAAGGGGTCAACAATCTTCTTTATTACTTTCACTAGTTCAGAGGAAAAGTCAGCCCCCTGGACATCAGAGAAAATAGAAGCAGAGAAAATCCAAACACAGAAAATTCAAGCCGAGAAATTAGCATAAGGACCCACAGACAGGCCTCTGACTGCCTGAATCAAAACAATATTGCTACACACTTTACATACACCACTGGATCAAGAGAACCTTTACATCTGATCAGTTAGGGGGTCTGAACAAAGGGCTACTCAGAGTCTCGGCCAGGAAATCAAAAGATCCTTCTTATAAGTGAACCCGCAAGTCAAAATACCAACTCAGCGTATATATACACTTCTCAGAGTCAGAAGGCATCACAACCCCTGTGACTCATTGCCTAATTAACTTATTACCAAAAGGTGTGAAAGCCTTCCTACAAGCAAGCCACCCCTAGGCAATCTTCTCCCCTAATGGGCTCTGTGACTCAGGATGTATCACAGCTGTGAGTAGGGTCAGAGTTCAGAGTAGGTCATATAGGCCTATTAATGGATGGGGAAGATTTTTATACCTTATTAACATTATACCATCATTGGCCAATATATCCTGTTACATACATATTCAATTTGCATGTATGTAAAGGCAAAGAGTCTGAATTTTATTTAAAAAAATAAAATGAAACTTTAAAAATAGTTAATAAATAAAAACAGTAGGATCTTGGATTTTCTAAAACTTTCGGTTATGCAACTATTTATATGGAGTCTATTGTATAATATTGCTTACAGAAGTAAGCTTGTCAGCTTACAATATTTCTTCATTATTTACCCTCTATATATTTATAGATCATTCTGAAAAAGATTCTATAGAAAAGACAAAGTAGGCATATGGGTTGATAATTATTGCTATCTTCTGAGTCACATCTTTATTGGTAGTAATATTGTTTGTATTTTTTTTTCTAATTCTCTGTCTTAGATGTCTTGAGAATTAATTACTGAATCCTATCAAAACTATGCCTCCTTTAGTACTGATTTCTTCTATTTACACTTATATGATGAATCTGCTATTCTCATTTTGTTTTTCTTTAGTGTTACTTCCATTTTCCCTTATAGAACAAAAAGGACTATTGTTTTAGAGTCCAGATGTGATGACTCCACTCTCATTTATGAATCAAATTTGCTTTTTAAAATTTTGACTAAACTTTTTCATTTTCCATCTGTTTGTTTTCCTTCCAGTTTCATCTTTAAATGTCAGACTTTCTAAAACTCATTTTCCCTAGTACTTCTTATTTTTATGAGATGATAGCACTCATAAACTTCCAAAATTCTCCATAGAGGTTTGAAAAACTATTTTATATTCTAAGATAGTGTTTCTTTGTTTGACATACATCATTGCGTGAAGAGATTATTTCTATGCTTTGCCTCCTCGTTGTAACAATTACTTTCCAGTGATTCAATTTCCTTATTAAATGGCAGTTATTTATGTTTATGACTGTTCCTATGAATTTTTCCCATTTCATAATCACAATATCTTGTTTGTATAGTTTGGATTAGTGATATTCTACTGCTATATCATAAATGCTTCCCATATGTATCCTTGAATCTAATTTGTGGTTGCTTTGATAATCATAAAGAGATTTTCAGATTGCACAGACAGCTGATCAGTATCTCCAGCAATGATAATCAATCATTTTCTGACCCTTAAGAAATAGATGAATTCATTTTTATGTCATGTTCAATACCTTTGATTTGTCTACTTCATAAAAGTATTTTTGAAATAGAGGTGTAAGTCTATTTGGAATTAAAAAAAATTCTTAATACTGACTCATATTCACCAAAATAGTTTTCACTATTCTCCTCTATGCCAATCTTTGTATTGATGCTATCAAATATTATTGCATTTTATGTTGATTTAATTTGGAGAGTTTATCAACATCCTCATAGAATTTTCTTATGTATTAATTTTTGGCAATAAATATTGAAAAATGAACTGCAATTACATTCACAATGGTCTCACTGCTTGTTAAAATGAGACTGCAGACTCATTGCAGACTGTAAATCAAAATGATCAAATGACTAATGAAATGTTTTTGTTGACTATGGAAAACTGTTGAAGTGAAATTCATTAATTCTTTTATTTGTGTCTCAGTGAAAATTGTGAGCCATCTATTTATCAGCAATTGCTTTATATTTTCTGATTTTTAGAAAGAGAAAGTAAAGATTTATATGACTCAGTTCCCCTAATAGAATATCAACTAATTGGCTGTTGGACAGCAATGACATTAATAGCACCAGTAGTTAAAATTATGCTATTTAATGTCTAAAAAATATGATCCTCACCACCCTTACCCCATTTTCTACTGTTCTGTCATTGTTAATACAGAAGGAAAATGCAGGATTGCTGATGACCTTCACTTTTCTTTACTTCCTTGATTTTCTTTACCAACGAATTCAGTAATATTGGCAAAGAGGAAAAAAAATTCTCTAGGATCACAGTTGAGCAAAGGTTTTCATTTATTGTTATTATTATTATTATTATTATTATTATTATTATTATTATTTCATGATAGTCTAAAGACTTGATGGAGTATGTCTTGAAATTTCTCATGTTAGCACAATATATTCAACTAAATCCATTTTTCTCAGCTTCCCATTTCATGCCATAGAGCAATACATTAAGACTGACAGAAAACATTTTCAAGTTTTACTTTCTCTCTTTTATTAAGCTTTAATGTTATACATTCATTTAATCTCCTAGAAAGAGTTGTTTGCACTCACCTCTATTATCTCACTTCCACATGTGAAGTCTCACCCTCTTGCAATCTCGCCTTTAAACAATTGCCTAAAACAATTTTCTCCAAGGTTACCAGAAATTTTATTTTACTTTTTGGAATTTAATTCAATTGCCTTTTCTCAATCCTAATTCTGCTTGACTTATTTCTAGTGTTCTCGTTGAGCCCTAACTCTTCCTAGACACTTTCTCACACTACCTAGCTAGGGGTTTTGACTGGATAAATTGAGATATTTGTAAAATGTATAGCTTGGTCTGGTCTTCATCAATTGGACCACAATTGGTCCCTGCCCAAGCACCACTTAATGATTATTTTTTGGCCCTCCTGGTTCAGAATAAATGCAAATAGTAATTGTTTTTCTTTTGGCCAGCAACTCTGAGGGTCTTCTCCTCCCCATCTGATATTTTTTTTAGTTAAAGGGGCCATCCCTTGACTTACTTCTTAAACAGTTGAATACTGAATGAGCACTGAATGAGCGTTGCCTCAAAGTGAGAACTCAGAAAGACTTTAGCTTAAAAAGGCCAAGATCTCCCACTGAATCCTGGGCCATCTCCATTCATCCTGATCTATATCTGGCTACAGGACCCAGATGGCTCTGGACGAGAAAGTGAGGCTGGTGACTTTGCACATCCCTTCCTCACTCAAATCCAATTCAATTGCAAGTCATGTCATTATCTTCCTGGCATCATGGTCCTCTTTGAAGACAAGCCACAGGCACATAGTTGGCACTATATACTCATTCTCTTTCCCTTTGTCTCTTCACTTTCTTTGCAGTACCCTTCCTTGGTTGTCTTGCTATCTGTCTCACCACTGCATTCTCAGTCTCATTTTTAGCACCATTCAAGGCCTGACTTCTCTGCTTCGGTGTCCTTCAAAACTCTGTCCTGGACCCTCCTCGCTTCTCCCACTACACATTCTTCCTTGTTCTATTCCTAGCCCTATATTTTCTCTTAACCTCCAGTACCACAATGCCAACTGCTTGCCAGAAACTTCCACTTGGTTATTTCCTTGACATATAAATTTCAGCATGCTCAAAATGGAACTCTTTATCTTCTCCCAACTCTAAATTTCTTTGTTTCTGCTGAGGATAGTGCCATCCTTCCAATCACTACAGTCCTTTGACTACTCCCTGTCATTCACCTTCCTAATAACTGATTAATTGTTAAGTATTATTGACCCTATTTTCATAACACATCTCTGTTCAACACTCCTTTCTTCCCTTATACAACCTTTACCATAGTTCACACCCTCACCATTTCTATTTATTTGCAATAGACTCCTAATTGGTGTCCTTTACTCAGGTCTCTGCTGTTTCTGTTGTATCCTCCACAGAGCTGTCAGGTTGGTATTTGTAAAACACAAGTCCTTTTGCATCTAGCATAATATACAAATTACTCTGACATTTAAAGCCCTCCAGAATGTCTCCTATCTAGCTAGTTTTATTTCATATTATTTCCCTTCCTAAGTTCTCTCTTTCAATTAGAATGACGTGTTAATTATTCTTAACAGTTTTATACTAGCTGAGCATACATACAAATCCCAGTAAAAATAAATATTTTCTATAAAAATGCTTATATAATAACTTTTATTTATGACCTTTCCTAAATATGGATGAAGCCCAGTTGATACCTAGTAAATATATAGTTGATTGAAGTTATCATTCTTTAAAAATTGCAAATATTATTAATAATAAATAATTCAAATGTTAAAATATATAAAGAATTGTCTAAGGGAAGAGCACTGCACTATGTTTAGTTAAATTATAGTACCTGCCCTCACGAAGCTTTTAATCTAGCAAGGGCACAAAATAATAAAGTAGCTAAGCATCATTTATAAACAATGCCTCAGTTCAATCAGCTTTTTTTTAATTGGGTGAAAGAACATTGCAAAATTTAAATAGTCAGTGAATCAATAAGTATTTATTAAGTACCTACTCTGTGTGAGGTGGTGTATCAAACAGCAACCAGCCATACAGTGGATAGAGTACTGGGCCTGGATTCAGGAAGACCTGAGTTCAAATCCAGACTCAGCCACTTACTAGCTGTGTGACCCTGGACAAGTTGCTTAATCTCTCTTTGCCTCAGTTTCCTCAGCTGTAACATTGGAGTAATAAGAGCATCTATCTCACAGGGATGTTGTAGGGATCAAAAGAGATACCATTTATAAAAAATGGTTAGCGCAATGCCTGTCACATGGTATACATATATATATATATATATATATATGTATGTATGTATGTATAAATTTTTATTCTATTCCCTAAACACTGAGGAAAAGAAAGTCAAAAGAGCACTTGCTCTCAAGGAGCTCACATTCTAATGGGAGAGACAGCATGAAAACAATTATATACAAACAAGAGGGGTGTGTGTGTGTGTGTGTGTGTGTGTGTGTGTGTGTGTTTGTGTGCATGTGTAGATAGATAAAAAGGTGGATAGATAGATAGATAGATAGATAGATAGATAGATAGATGACAGATAGATACAGCTATAGTATAAATTGAAGATAGAAAAGCCAAAAGCACTAAGTTTATGAAAAGTTGGTTTTTGATGATCCTCTCCTCAAATTCCTAAATAAGCTTTAGTCATGTTCTAATCCAAGTGCCTTCAGTTTAGGATTTCTTTTCTCCTTGTATTTTTTCATTGTTTGATGGGGACTCTATTTAAAACAGGAGGGAAAGTGTTTATGAATTTCTTTGCTATTTTGAAATTATTATGAGACAGAGAGAGAGAGAGAGAGAGAGAGAGAGAGAGAGAGAGAGAGAGAGAGAGAGAGAGAGAGAGGGATAAAAGAATTACCAAGTTAATGTCCGAGGTTACCACATCAATGATTTGAACCTTAACTCTACACATGATGAGGAACTTACAACTAATGTTACACCTACAGCCCCAAGCAAAGCAAGAACTTTAGGCTCTCTTCGTATCAATCTTTTTTTAAACCTTTTTTCACATATCTGACTTCAGCAAGGGGCACTCATCTCTGATCCAAGTTTCTGATGATTGTTAAAGAATGTTCCCTTAGTGCTAGCCTCAGGAGAATGAGGATATGTTCTGGCATGTAAAGGAGATATTGATTTAACAAAGAATCAGTATTGATTTTTCAAACCTTTCCAAGGGAAGAATTTCTTGATTGTAATTTATATTGCATTACAATGCGTCTAAGATGCTGCTTCTTAATATAGATGCTTTAGCTTATGGTGTACAGGCTGTACATAACCACAATGCTCCAGATGGAATGAAGATATGAATTGCTTACTATTGAGTACAATATCATCTACAGAATGGAAATATTATATATATATATGCATATATATATATGTATATATATTGACAGAGTAGTTCTTGCTATTCAGTGGTGACAAGAATTTCCATAGTTAGTTCTAATGCTCTTCCTTCCAGTGCCCTGAGTATTTTATTTTCCTCAAGTGAGATAGCATAAGCAAAGTGTTTACAAACCTTAAAAAAGTTATATAAATGTGACCTACAATCACCATCACCATCATGGTTTTTATCTTTTTATGATGAGGTTTAGATAGAAATAGTCATGGGACAAGTTGTTTTCCAGTTATTATTTGTTTATATTTAATGTTTATAAATTCTTTCATAGGTGAATAAGACAACTGAAATTTATAATTGGATAAAAATATTAGAACACAAAATTTCAGGTTAACTGAAAGAATACTCAGTAAAACTTCAAAGCAGATAAGAGGGATAGCATATGTCTCATTCTATTGGCTCAGGATCTTGATTTCCCCTATGTTATGCTATGTTTTTGTATTATGAAAGTGTTTTTTCTCTTCCTTCTCCTCCCAATCCTTCTTCTTGAAGAATTAATTCACATGAAATATGAATATGCATAAAAGTAAAATATAAACCTGCCTTTAAGGGGCTTACATTCTAAAAGGGAAGACAACATAAAAATAGGAGTATTGGCTAGGGAGGGTGCTTTTGTCTAGAAATGATTAAGGCCATAGGGTCATGGTTTGACATTGTTGTTATGAAGTGAAGCATAGCCTTGCTTTACTGAAATAGTGGTTTAAGAGAGGTAGTCATCAATCACTGAAATGGGTCTAGGATAGAAGTTTGTTCAGGTCTCTGATGTGAGTGGTCAGGCGATTTGGCAAGAAGGCTATAGAGGAAATTGTCAGAGAAATTGTGGTTATAATGCTTAAGTTATTATTATTATTATCTATTGTGGGACATATTTTTCTAAGGAGAACCCCATATGCCTTTAAGTATATTATAAATTGGATATTAGATACCAGAGAGATATGAGAATCAGAAATATGGCGTGATTTGGGAATAAATATCCTTTATCCAGCTGGATATTTATCCATCCAGACTTCTTGAATACTCACAGGGCTTGAGTAAGATGATAGTTAAAAATTATGTTCTTTCTTGTGAGACAGAGGTCTACCAGGCCTCATCACGCTCTCCTAAAGTCATCCAGGCCTTACTATCTGACCTGCATCTATGTCCCTTTCATACCCAATTACAGCTATCCAACCTAGTGATATAAGTTAAGGATATTTCACTTGGCTTTTGCCCTGCCAATGAATCCTAAGTGCTCCTGACCCATTCTATCCAGTATAAATGACCCGTGTATGTGGCTGTGTGTGTGTGTGTGTGTGTGTATCTTCCAATTAAACTATGAGCTGAGGTCAGAGATTGTCTCAATTTTTCTATTTATATTCCAAACTCATAGCACAATGCTTGGCATATGATAAATGCCTAATAAATATTTTTTGTTTCTTCCTTTCATTCATTCATTCATTCAGGCTACAGTTAGGCCATTGCAGAGAGCATACAGAAGCTGAATCTGGAAAGATAAGGGAAGAGACAGAGAACTGAAAGGAGAGATTTCAGAACTGAATTAGTTAATCTTGAAGCAAGGAGTGATGGATAAGACAATTGATTTTAAGAAATAACTAAGGAAAGGAATAGTCTGTAATCAGAGAATCAGAGAAGTTACTGAGTGGATCAGATAGTTTCACATCATGTCACATCCAGTAAGGTGTTAAATCAAGTACAACATGGATTGTCTCAGCTTAGCTTTGAAAGCAACTATTCAACAAGGAAGCTAATCTCATCAAATATATTTTATGGACAGAAGAAGACATGGAAGTTTATAGTTCCAGAACTGAGAATTACTCTTGAGTATTTTTCCTAACTGTTATGCCTCCTTGGCAGGTTTCTGTGTATTCCCACTCTGCTCCACCCTATAAATACTGATCACATTAGTAGACAAGTGTGACCTGAAGTTTCTGTACATATCATGATCTATTTATTACTTATTCATTTGCTTTAATGTAGGAGTTGTTACGCTGTTATTTTCATTTCTTTTGCTTTGTTGTGATGTTAATGATTATTCGCTATAAATGCCTGGTGGTATGAATAGAAACATATTGGTGAGGGCTCAAAAGTTAATAAGATAAGTGTGCAGAGGTGTACTGGTAACTGTTTATCAACCAGCTCTCCTCCCCCCAAAAAAAGTATGAATGTACACTTTTAAGTTAAATCCTCATCATTAACATTTTCTCCATCTCTGTTTTAAAGTCTAGGGTGGCAATCAATTGATGCCTGATTTATATTATTTGCCAATTTCCAAAGTATAAATGGTCACAGGGAAAATTTATTAGGCTTTGTCCAAACTAATAGTAGTAATAAGAATAGCTAGTATTTACATAGTTCCTACTATGCGCCAAGCAGTATGTAAAGTACTTTATAATTGTTATCTCATTTGATCTTTAAAACAACCCAGGGAAGTTGGTGTTATTATTACCCCAATTTTGATGTTGAAGAAACTGAAACAAACAGAAGTTAAGTGACTTGCCCAAGGTCAAATGACTAGTAAGTATTTGGGATTGGATTTGAACTCAGTTCTTCCTGACCTCAGTCCCAGCACTTTATCCACTTTGCCACCTAACTGCTTCAAACTAGCTCACTCTCCTCCTGCAAGGAGAGGGAGTATATTCTATTACAACAGAGATACCTTAATGCACTGAGAAAATTTGAGTGCAACTTGGTGGTGGTAGTCATTCTTTGCGAATCTACCAGTGTGTGGGCAGTTTGGAATGAGTTACACACGTCAGAATGTCAGTTGCTGTCCCTATTCCGAAAGGAGAAGTATAAGGCATCTGTTATATAGCAATATTCGACAATGACTATTATCTTTTCCATTTTGAAACTGACTTAAAGATGTAGAGAAAACAAGACCTCATTGTGCTTATTGTTTCTAGTTTATGAAAACAAAAACATTTTGTCCAAAAGTGCAAAATGCCATGTTAAAACCTCTTTTCTAATAAGGTATCTTATTTCCTGCCATCAAAATCAGTAAAGATTCTTCGAAAGACATTACAACAGAGATAACCATGTTCAACAACCCCTTAATGATGAACATTAGGCAAGAATTAATATGCATCAGATACATGTTTACCAAAGGTGCTCATCTCTGTGTTGGAGACAATCCAGTCCAATAAAACTCTTTAAAAAAATGGATGGCGAGGTCCTTTGTTGTTCCTGTTTTGCTGATGATACTGTGTTTGTTATATGGAGACCTGGAAAACCTCAGAGCTTCCTGAAATAGAGTTATATCTACGTAAGAGATATCACTCTGATAACCCACACAGGAAAGCCTTAGTAGATGAAAAATACCTGACACCCAGACTATGACATATGCTCAAATGTGTAACCTTTGTAGTTTGTCCTTCATAATTTCCATCTCAGACAGTGCCATTGTACAAATACTTTGGCCCGGATTTTAACAGGTGCAAGAGAAGGAACTGGATTGTTAGAAAACTACAAAGTTCTTTTAAATCAATCAATAAACATTTGTTAATCATCCACTCTGTGCCAGGAATTGGGGATATAAACCCAAAAGATAAATAAATCCCTATTCTCAAATAGCCAACATGACCAGAAACTTCCTATGGAAAACAAGGCCCATCTTTTTTAAATAGTAGTGTTCTTCTGGTGTTTATCAATGGTAGTGAGATATGGAATATAACAATTTCTAAAGAACTAAAAAAGTATTTCACACAGTATAATAAAGAGGGACATTGCAAGGGAAAATAGGCAAGCAACATATAATTAATGAGGAAGTTCAAATAAGGATAGAAATATAAAAGATGTCATCAAGGAAATTTATGAGAGGAAGAGAAGATCATTTAGGCTTGTAGCAAGGGTGAGGCATGACAGGTGAATAGAAAATATGCTTTAGTGGAACCTTCATGATGTTAGGAGAAAGCAGAGAAAGCATCCAGTATTTGGAGAGGACTAATTGTAGTGTACTTACACAAGAGCATAGGATGGCTAGGTATAGATGAATTGTGATCTGCATCATTAGGGAGTATTCTAAAACCAATGTCATCATAGACATATTTAATTATCAGTGTGATAATGAAATATTTTGCTCATTGTGGATGACTATATGTTTAAATGTGATTTCGCAGATATCTTGTGCTACATGTCTCAGATTATGTTGAACATCTTCCTTTAAAGTTGTGTTTTTAGAATATATTGCTGACCCACCTCTTTAGGTTAAAGTAATTATTTCCAAGGTCCTTTGCCATTTGGGCAGAGGGGAATGCATTAGAAGCAAACTAGAGCCAAGTAACATTTCTTTTTTTCTTTTTTTTACTTTGAAAATCTTGATTTTTAATTTATTTTTAGTTTTCAACATTTCCACAAGATTTTGAGTTAAAAATTTTATCCCCATCTCTACTCTCTGCCCCATCCCAAGATGGCATGTATTCTGATTACCCTTTTCCCCAGTCTGCCCTCCCTTCTATCATCCCACTCCCTGCCTTATTCCCTTTCCCCTTACTTTCTTCTAGGGCAAGATAGATTTCTATACCCCATTGCCTATATATCTTATTTCACAGTTGGATGTAAAAACAATTTTTTAAACATTTGTTTTTAGAACTTTGAGTTCCAAATTCTCTCCCTTCTTCACTTCCAACCCAACCTTTTTGAGAAAGCAAGAAATTCAATATAGGTTATACATGTATCATTATGCAAAACACTTTAATAATAATCATGTTGTGAAAGACTAACTATATTTCCCTCCATCCTATCCTGTCCCCCTTTATTCAATTTTCCCCTTTGACCCTGTCCCTTTTCAAAAGTGTTTGTTTTGACTACCTACTCCCCAATCTGCCCTCCCTTCTATCATGCCCCCTCTTATCCCCTTCCCCACATTTCCTGTAGGGCAAGATACGCAATTGAATTTGTATGTTATTCCCTCCTTAAGCTAGATCTGATGAGAGCAAGGTTCACTCATGTCCTTTCACCTATGCCCTCTTCCCATCTATTATAACAGCTTTTTCTTGCCACTTTTATGTGAGATAATTTACCCCATTCTATCTCTCCCTTTCTCCTTCTCCCAATACTTTCCTCTCTCACCCCTCATTTTCATTTTTTTAGATATCATCCTTTTATATTCAATTCACCCTGTGCCCTCTGTCTATATGTGTGTGTATATACATGTGTATACACACATACCCACATATATATGTATGTATGCATATGTATATTCCTTTCAACTATCCTAATACTGAGAAAGGTCTCATGAGTTACAAATATCATCTTTCCATGTAGGAATATAAACAGTTCAACTTTAGTAAGTCCTTTATGATTTTTCTTTCCTGTTCACCTTTTCATGCTTTTCTTGATTCTTGTATTTGAAAGTCACATTTTCTATTCAGCTCTAGTTTTTTCATCAAGAATGCTTGAAAGTCCTCTATTTTATTGAAAATCCATATTTTGTCTTTTAAAACTTAAAGTATGTCTTATACTTGCTGAGTAAGTGATTCTTGGTTTTAATCCTAGCTCCATTGACTTCTGAAATATCATTCCAAGCCCTTCAATCCCTTAATATAGAAGCTCCTAGATCTTATGTTATCCTGATTGTGTTTCCACGATACTTGAATTGTTTCTTTCTGGCTGCTTGCAATATTTTCTCCTTGACTTGGGAACTCTGGAATTTGGCTACAATATTCCTAGGTGTTTCTTTTTGGGATCCTTTTAAAAAGGTGATCAGTGGATTCTTTCAATTTCTATTTTCCCCTCCTCTGGCTCTAGAATATCAGGGCAATTCTCCTTGATAATTTCTTGAAAGATGATGTCTAGGCTCTTTTTTTGATCATGACTTTCAGGTAGTCCAATAATTTTTAAATTATTTCTCCTGGATCTATTCTCCAGGTCAGTAGTTTTTCCAATGAGATATTTCACATTGTCTTCCATTTTTTGATTCTTTTGGTTTTGTTTTATAATTTCCTGATTTCTCATAAAGTCACTAGCTTTCATTTGATCCATTCTAATTTTAAGACATTAGGTTCTTCAGTGATCTTTTGGACCTCCTTTTCCATTTGGCTAATAATATTTTTTAAGGCATTCTTCTCCTCACTGGCTTTTTGGACTTCTTTTGTCATTTAGGTTAGTTTATTTTTAAGGTGTCATTTTCTTCAGTATTATTTTGGGTCTCCTTTAACAAGCTGTTGACTTGTTTTTCATTATTTTCTTGCATCACTCTCATTTCTCTTCTCAATTTTTCCTCTACTTCTCTTACTTGATTTTCTAAATCCGTTTTGAGCTCTTCCATGGCCTTCATGTTTTTCTTGGAGGCTTTTGATATAGGCTCTTTGACTTTGTTGACTTCTTCTGGCTGTATATTTTGATCTTCTTTGTTACCAAAGTAAGATTCTGTAGTCTGAGTCCTTTAATGCTGTCTGCTCATTTTCCCAGTGAATTACTTTACTTTTGAGCTCTTTGTCAGGGTATTACTGCTTCCAGAGCAGAGAGTGCTCTGTTCTAAGCTTCAGGGGTTTTGCACTGCTGTTTTCAGTGCTACTTCTATTCTGGGATAGTATGATACTCCTCTCCTGGCCTGTGCTCTGGTTTGTGAATGGAAGCCCTCCATTCTGCCATGTAACTACCAGAAGGACTCCCTCTCCACAGCCACCACAAGCTCTGCCACACCAGCACTCCTCCTTCCCCAAGGTCCATCAATAAGGACTGTAACCCAGATCCAAGCAGGGCAAAGCAAGAGAACCCTGCCTCAATGCCAGCAAAGAAATCCCTGCACTTCTGCTCTGATCAGCCACTTGATTCTGCACAACTTCTGTTGGCCTAGAGCTCCAGAAGCAGACAACACTGCTGCTGCTGCTGCTGCCTCTGCCGCTGAAGCCATCTCTGCTGACCCAGGCTTGGGGCTGATCTTCGCCCTTTTCTCACCCAGGTCCAACAGTTTTCCCACTCACCTGCTAAGTTGTCTCTGTCATTTGTCAGTTGGGAAGTCTGGAAACCACCACAGCTGCCAGTGACTCGGTGCCCTGAGGCCTGCTCCCCCTGGTCTGCTCTGGACTGGTCTGTCCTGACGTGGCCCATGTTGGGCTGTGCTCTGCTCCCAGCATGGTGCGATAGACCCTTCCCAGCAACCATCCAGGCCATCTTGAGCTGAAGACTTGTTTCACTCTGAAATTTAGTGCATTCTGTAGCTCTAGAATTTTGTTTAGAATCATTTTTACAGGTGTTTAGAGAGATTTGGGGGAGAGTTCAAGTGAGTCCCTGTTTTCACACTGCCCTGTTGGCTCTGCCCCACTCCCAACATTTATTTTTTTCTTACCAAGAATTCACCAGAGCCAGAAAATTAAATAATGCATTTTCCCTCTGCCTGCCTATATTAAAATGGAGTCAACTAATATGTTTACACCCTATAAAAGATAGCTCTTTACTGATTCGATAGTTATGTTTGATAAGGAAGGACAAATTTCTTAGATTCGTATTTCATTATTTTACCTCCACAAACCCACCCAGTTTACCACTCCATTCTTTGAATGGACTCCTTCCTAATCTTTGCTTCTCTTTTATCAAGCACCAGCTCAGTTATCATCTCCTCTGTAAAGCCTCCCCTAACCCTATCCACCTTACCTTCACCACCTCTCTTCCTTCTTCTACCATGAAATAGATCTCAATTTTTCCTAGGCCAAATGTCTGAATATTTCTTTGGATTCTAAATATGTTATATTTGTGTACAGGTTGTATCTCCCACCCTTCTCCATGCCCCTCCCCTATCCCAACAGATTATAACCGAAGATAGGGATGCTTTATCTTTTCATCTTTAGCAGTTTTCTTGGTGACCAGCATATAATAGGTATTCACTCTATGTTTGTTGAAATGAATTGAATTCAGGAGATGATATGCCAGAAGGGACTGTAGTGAGGAGTTAGTTCCAGTTGTATGCTGCAGTGATTTCTGAGATGGGTTTCTGTCCAGAGTACTTTTGCTGCAATAAACTTGTCAAATTGAAAGCTGCTTATCTCAAACCCATTTTCTGATGCTTTACACCATATATTCCCTCCTCTTTCTCTTCCATATACTCCCCTTCTCTTAATAGGAGGGAGTTATTCAGTGTTCTGATTTAATGGGGCACTCTTTTCAGCTTTTGCTAGCTACTGTCTTCCCTCAGCATAAGCAAACAGAGGGTGGTAATGTTAGCAATGAATTTAAATCAAAAGAGTGTCAACAAGAAGCTGAAAGCAAGATTTAGTGGAGAGGAACTGCAATGTATGCAATGTACTTGTGGATAATTAAGAATCAAATATTCTCAAAAACATAGATATCATCACCCACCTCAATTTGGGGATATAAGGACATGACCCTGAATTAATTTTTATAGTTTCTCACTAAGATACATCTTCTTTAGCACCTTAGGGATTCATGAAAGTCATTGTTTCGAGGTGGCGTTTGAAGTAAGGTGGCAATTAAGTAGATTTCATCTGGACATGGATAGTCCAGAATAGAGTAGATCTTACTAAAAGATGTCTAAGTTCTCCAAACAAACAAACAAACTTCTAGTCATGAGACACTATGAGAACATTTGGGTTAGTGTGTTATGACATAGTATAGCTCTAATAGCAATTCTTCTGGGCTGTCCACTGTGTAAAATGCCTCCAAAGTGACACAACACTGACAAATATATTCTGATTGTCCCACACTTATGATTTGCTAAACCTTGAAATGATTCTAATAGTGTCAGCTGTTAAATTCCAAATTATAATTTTCCTCTCATGTATAAACGGATGCATATTTCAAAGTGTTGTTTCTGTAGAGCTATGCTCTGAGCAGCACAACTCTTAAATAGTTCATCAAAGGCCATAGTATGAACAGGTGTTATATTGAAAAAGATCACTCTGTGGTGCCAGAGGACTTGCATTCAAATCCTGGTTCTGTTAGTTTTGGTATAAACTAGGACAAATCTATTTATCCTTTGGAACCTCACTTTCCTTATCTGTAAAATGAAAGGTTTGGACTATCTGATCTTTAAGGCTCCTTCCTAAAAACCAGTGAAGGTTTCTGGAGCATGGTGGCATACTCTTGTAATCTCTGCTATTGGGGGAGTAGGAGGATGATGAATCACTTGAGTTACAGTAGGGATAAAGTCTGACAGATGTTTGTAGTAATATGATGAACCCAGAGAATGGAGAGATTTAGAATACCTAAGGAGGAGTGAACCAGCTCAGGTTGGAAAATGGACTATAGCCAATGTTCTGTGCAGATCACCACTGGAATTCAGCCAGTGAATTGCTAATATATTTTTCAAGCCTGGAAGCAATAGATTCAGTCTCAAAAAATGTATCTATCTTTCTATCTCTCTATAAAGGGTTAAGTATGGGGTATGAAAATGGTTGCATATATTGTGATTAGTCAGTCTCAGGATGAAACAATGGAGACATGATTATGTATGAGCAGTTCATGTAAGGGATAATGACCATCATTTTATTTTTTTTAAACTAAGGATGGAATAAATACACAGAGCTAATACCTTGTATGAAGGATTTAGGCAACATATAAGAAAGGTTTTCCTGATATTTAGATTTAATAACTTTTGAATAAGTTTTATGAATGATTATTTTTATTTTTTCTTAGTCTGAACAAAGAGCATGGATTTTTATCAGGTGAAATTCTCACTGAAAACTACCTCCAGGCCTCAATTTTTATGGTCCTCTAAAGACACTTCCCTGCCCCCAACAACATCACTGTATCTGAGATGATTTCCTGTTTGGGGTTGAAATTCTTAATACTTTATAATATTGGATGCTATGAAAGAAGAAAAAGCTGCAATTCAACATACATGCTCTTTTTATAATGTAGAAATTAAAGTAATATTGGCCTACTTTGTGTATTTTTAAAATAACTTTGCCATTTTAATCCATTTAATTCTTGTTTCTGCTAGACAGAGCAGTATCAGTACTAAATGGAAATCCATTAGTACAGTCATTTTTTCTTATTTCACATACATTTGCATATATTAAAAACAGGGGAAATATGTGCTTTATGGTTTTTTTCTTTTGAAAATGGCTTACCATTTCAATAGTGATATGTGCCAAGCTGATAATAGCGACAGCTTCTACATCTTCTTGAGTTTCAACTATGATGTAGCTCATTACATTAGCACAAAGAAAGCAGGCAATAAATTACCAAAGTGTATCCAGGCATGGCTGCAGATTTGACAAAGCCTACCCTGTAGAAGATATATCATTCCAGAAAGGTCCTGTGTACTGAAGGGACAAGCTTCACTGAAATTAAATTCCCAAAATAGAGGCACTCCATTTCTGACTGTTCATATCTGATACAAAAAGGTAGTGTGCAGAGCAAGGAGCTGTTGGACAGGCTCAGTTCTGCCATAATCAGTGTTTTTAATTTCTGTCTCATGAATTTAGTCAATAGGCAGGAGCAGAGTATAAATAAATAAGCATTTCATGCTTTTAAGCCTATGGAAACATTTTCAAATCACTTTACACTTTGTGTGTTTAGTTTGTGGCAGTACAGGCTAAGCAGAGATGAAATTAGTGGAAAATTAAAGCCTAAAATATGTGTAGAACAGAACCTTTTGATGTATGGTCATTTCATAAATTCCAGGAAGAGAAATAATTAACTGTTATACCAGATTTGAAATGGTTTACTCATATGCACAAATGTGTATGCATATACATACATACATACATACATATATAGATACATATATATATATATATATATATATATATATATATATATATATATATATATATCCATACCACCACATGTTTTACAGTATTCTTTTTTAATTATAAAGAAAAAAAAGAGGCTGGCTTATGCAGTGATTTAGGGAAAGGGGGAAACAATTTTTTTTTAATTTTTTAAACATAATGTCTAAATTTTATGATCTTAGAACTGACAGAAATACTGTAGTCACAGAGGGGAAAGAACATGTTAACAGGTATAAATAACGAGATCGTTTTTGGTCTCAGTCCTTTGAGAAGGAGATGAAAAATAGGAACTATTTAAATGTGATGCCCATTCAGAATATTAATTAACTATGGAAAGAATATTGTGTCATCTAATTATTCATATCACTCATAGTCAATGCATTATATTGCACTGAAGAAAGATGCAAAGTACTATTATTCAGGCCTTAGATAACCCAAGATTTTAGGGGATTTTAGCTGTTGCTGATTAGGTATTGGTGTGTGTGTGTGTGTGGCAAGTACAGTATTTATTTACTTATTTGTCTATTAAAATCTTAATTTTTGGATATGTTACTCATTTTTAAAGTATGTTTACAAATGTCATGGATTCTGAAGTTTAATCATTTAGATTGTGGTAAAGAGACACAATTGACACAAGCTAGTTTAAAACACACTTATTCTACTCTAGGTGGGAAAAGTGCAGTTTTTTTCTTAATTGAGGGTTTCATCACACACACACACACACACACAATCTTTTGGAATAAAAGGTACACCTTGTTTTGGCATGTTGTTGTTTAGTTGTTTTGCAGTTGCATCCAACTCTTTGTGACCCCATGTTTGCCATTTCCTTCTCCAGGTCATTTTGTAGGTGAGGAAACTGAGGCAAAAAGGGTTAATTGCCCAGAGTCACACAACTAATAAGTGTCTGAAGCCAATTTTAAATTCAGAAAGATGAGTCTTCCTGACTCTCCAAGCCAGGTATTCTATCCACTGTGCCACCTAGCTGCCCTATCTTGGGGTAACTACACTAGAAATCCCTCTTAGGTATGTGAACAATCACCACTAATTATGAGCATGTTTAAAGATTGTTTCTATTATGGCCATGACCCACAATATTAAAGTTTACTATTTAAACTTTAACATTATTTTTTTCACACACACACATATGTGTGTGTGTGTGTGTGTGTGTGTGTGTGTGTGTGTGTTTATAGCTAGGTGGCACAGTGGACAGTGTTGGGGCCTAGAGTCTGGAGTTACCTTCCTGAGTTCAAATCTGACTTCAGACTTTTTTTTGGAGGTGGGAAGGCAAGGCAGTTGGGGTTGAGTGACTTGCCCAATGTCATACAGCTAGTAAGTGTCACGTGTCTGAGGCTGGATTTGAACTCACAGGTCCTCCTGACTCCAGAGCAGGTGTTGTATTCACCGCACCATCTAGATGCCCCAGGCCTCAGACTTCTACTAGCTATGCAACCCTGGACAAGTCACTCAATCCTGTTTGCCTCAGTTTTACCATATACAAAAGGAAATGGCAAATCACTCCAGTATCTTTGCCAAGAAAACCCTAAATGGGGTTACAAAGAGTCAGACACGACTGAAAATAAATGAACAACAACAAAAATGTATTAAAAATATAGATCTCTCTGTCTCTGTCTCTCTCTCTGTATAGATATCTACACACACACACATAGATGGATATGTGTGTGTGCACTTTTATATATTTTGTCTGGATATGTCATTTCATCCATATAGGGAATGACTGGTGAGGAAACCCTCTATACTAATGCAGATTGGCAACTTTTCTGTACATCATATGCTTAAAAATTCACCTGGGAAATTGAGAAGTTCAGTGACTCACTTCTCTAGTGTTATTCAGCCAGTATTTATCAGATTTGGGACTTGAACTTGGGTCTTCCTAACTCCAAGGCCAGCTAATGTCCCATTATGTCATGCTAACTATCATATTTAAATAGAGGTTTACAATGACAAAGCACTCAGGCATGCATTTATTCAATTTGATGCCAATAGTCCTGTAAATTAATGCACACAGATATTACTATCTCCATTAAGAAAATAAAGGTTCAGAGGGTTTAACTGACTTGATCAAGGTTACCTAACTGGTAAATCACATGTGCTGGGCTAGCAGTCAGACATTCTGACTACATGTCTACTGAGTCATGTCACTGTGCACAAAGGCTGTGCAGAGAATTGCTATAAGGAAAAGAGACAAGTCTGACAAGCAGCATATAACAAGGTATCGTAGTATTTCCTTGAAGTGTGAGAAAGACCCTATGAGGTATGTATAAACACATGCAGGGACACTGTTATATGAATATGTTGTGTATATTGTATGCAAAAGCACATGACCATAAAACATTTTACTATGTGCTTAAAAATTCTCCGAGTTGTAAGATTAAGAAAAAGAGAAAACGTGTATAGTATTCTAATTAAAACAGATGTGACTAGTAATTCTGGGGATTGGGGCAAGCATCACCAAATGGACTGATATGAATGCCTTGAAAGATACCTATATAAACCAACATTTTAAGACAAACTCCTCCTCAATGGTGAAGAGGAAGACTGTTTATATTGTGGTGGCATATTCTATTCAATTTGGCAAAATTTTAGTCCATTCTTCCTATGTGCAAAGCAAGAAGATTTAATAAATAAAACAGACATTGAGTGTTGTGAATAAGAAAAACAAAAACAGTTCCTGCCCTAATAGGCAGATGGGTAGAGGTCCCAAATAAGGCAAATATATTAGATTGATAGATAGATAGATAGATAGAGATATGTGTATACATATATGCACATATATGATATATGTGTGGATATGTATATACAATAAGATATATACACACAAATAAACATAGAATTATTTAGAAGGTGTTGGGGCAAAGGCTAGACTGAGACAATGTGCTACAGGAAAATTTGAGATCATTTTTCTGCTGGGAAAATTATGAGAATGCCCTTGGAGGGAGAGAAGGTTTTTAAATAGCAAAGGTGAGAAGGGAATGGATTCCGAATGTTGATCATGGTTTAGAGGAATGAACTGAAGTGAGAAAGTACAAGATAACATAAGCAAACAGTTTATAGTCCAATATGAATGGAATGCACAGTGCTTACAAAGGAACAAAACGAAATAATGCTGCAAAAATAGTATAGGGCAAGACCATGGAGTAAGTTAAATAGCAAGCTGAGAAATCTTTTTTTTTATTCTATAAGATTAGGGAATCACTAATGGTGTTTGAGTAGGGGAGTGGCATGATCAATCCTGCTTCTGAGATGTAGAGACGTTCTTCAGTGATGTTGGTCCTAGCTAAGGAAAAGCAAAACAAAAGATGATTATAAAAGCAACAACAACAGTCTTCCTTCCCATTTGGAAGAGATGTTGGAGATAATCTGGTTTAACTCTCCCATTTTACAGATGAGAAAACCCAAACTGGATTTGTGACAGTGACAACAAAGAGAACCAAAATACCCACAGATTAAGAGCTTCTAGTTTTGTTGTATTTGAACTATACAGTCACTGAACCCTTGCCCAACTATTTTTTGTGTGTAATTTTTAAGTGCACTCAGAAAGCTAACCATAATTAAAGAAATATTTTAAATAACTTTTAGTGCTTTTGACACGACAACATCTTTAGCTGTTTTTAGATTTACAAAGCATTTTCCTGGTTATGACAGCATTAGGTAGGCAGTAAGAGAAAAGTGTTTACTTATTATTATCCCAGTTTACAAATGAGAAAGCTGAAACTCAGAGAGGCTAAACAATTTTCCCAAGATCACACAGAGAGGACGTAGGACCTGAACACAGTTCTTTTGACTCCAGTTTCTGTGTTCTTTCCTTCACCTCTGTTTGCTTTTCAAATCCCACCACTAGTTATCTTGAATTATTGGTTATATTATTAAATATAGCAGCAAAGGTTGCTCAGTGCCCGAAGACAGAGAAATGTTGTCTTTTTGAAACTCTACAACACCAGGGGATGTAGAATGTGGTATTTTCTTTGGAGAAAAAAAGGAGTCCAAACATATGGGGCAAAGGATTCAGGTAAGCATGCGTATTTGTGGGCAGCCTGCATATCATTCCTACTTTAGGCCTCCAAAGAAAAAAGTGGAGCTAAATCGCTGAGAGAGAAGTTGTATGTGATAGTGGAAAGAACATCGGATTTGGAGTTAGAAGACATGATTGTGATAGGATTAATTCAGCAAGTCATTTAATCTCTCCAAGCATCAGTTTCTTTTTCTGTGAAATGGGCACTATAATAACTGAACATAATGCTCAATTTATAGTGACTTTTTGGGTATTAAATTAAATAAATAATATATATATATATAATATTGAAAACCTTGAACTCACTATAAGATTGTACTATTATTCAGTCAACAGCCAACAATTTGAATGCTTACTACTATAACATTTCCCCAGACATGTGGCCCCCTCAGCATTCTATTCATTTTTTCTTGGCAAAGTAGTGAAGAGACAAGTGGAGGATTTTCTCTTTTTCAGGCTGTATTTGAATGCAAAAAATGCTTGTGTTATCCAAACACCAATTACATTGCCCTTCAGTCCAAACATCAATCATTCATATACTTTGAATATTCTCATTGAGTTGGCTCTTTGTGTTAAAACAGCATTTAGTCATTTGAATGCCTAAGAAGGAATCTGTATAAAGGTCTTTTTTTCTGGATCCATGAGAAATGAACTTTTTCCCCCTTCTAACCTATTGGTTATTACAGCTGCCTTGCTTTTTCACGTTTCATATTGCTGGGAACACACAACCTTGCAATTGCAATCTCTAACCCATTTTCTATTTATTCCCCATCTCATTGCTGAGATTCCAAGGTCAACACTTGGCTCCCCTTGTAGGTAAGGATGAAGAGTTAAAGTGGAAAAAAATACCTGTAAGGGGAGCTCAATACTTTCTGTAACAATGGCATCAAAATACCTTACATAACAAGCATGCTGTTCTGAACTGGGAATTTCAAGCCTGATAGCAATAGGATAGCAGATTCTTAGATAAACAAAGAAAATAGTAAAATATTATAAATGCAATCTGACGGGAGGGACAGGGGGAAGAAATAAATATACCCTAATGTTCAGTGTCTTTCCTCATACTGATATATATGCTTATGCAGACATGTTAGCCTTTCCAGGTATTACTATGATGATGCTCTAAGTAGCATTAAAAAGTTAATGCACCCTTCTGGCTTAGTACCATCCTGAGATTGTATGTGTGTGTGTGTGTGTGTGTGTGTGTGTGTGTGTGTGTGTGTGTAGAGAGCTGGGAGAACATGTAAAAGTCATGCAGATCTTAGTTATAGTTCTAGAGACAATAAAATGTTATGATAGATTTTAAAATACATGTAAATATAATATCCATATAGCTCAACTTTAAATTTTTTAAAAAGCTGATTACTTATGCTTACAAACAAAATAGTAATGATTTATTGAAAGACAGAAGGATTTGAGTCATATAAATTAGGATTTTTTAGATTATGAAATGGAAGCTGTTTGTAACTATTTTGAGGAAACAAGTCAACTAGGATATGCTAAGATCTTTAAAAATTAGTGGGTCTATGGTATCTGTAATCAACACCATTACATTTGAAAAAAATGAGAGTGAATACCAAAAAAGATAAGAGGGATATTTGGGGTGGTAGATAAATAAAAGGTAATGCTGCTAATGTGGTAACAAGAAACTTTATTTTTAGGAAGAAAAATGTCCCAACAGAATTTGAAATTTTTTGTTCCTTTCAAGAGGTTTTCTATATTCGCCATTCCATAAATGGTTCCCTGGTAACCCAAAAAATTGCCTTTCCCAGGATTCCCATTGAGGTGCAAGTGGAAACTGTCTGCTCTAGGAATGCTGACTATTATAGCTTTAATGCAGCCTTGCACATACTTTTTCAAAAATCATGAGGCCTGCAACAATTATTTTTGGCTTAAAGACATTGTACTAACTACAACTATATTCATCAGTGACATTCCTCTTCCCAGGACAATCCCACCATTTTACTATACTACTGGTCAAGAGAGTTGAAAAAAAATATATCTGGAAATTTTTCCACAAACATAATTTTTATTGATGAAAACTAAATTAAATAGAGCCAGGAAGGAGAAACAAAGAGTATTAAATTTTTTTAGGCACAGAGCCCAAATTTAATTGCCTCTAGAGCCTGATATTTCTCTTCTTCCTTCATCTATCTCCCCTCACCACATTATCTTAGGCATTTGACATCTGAATGGATATTTAATCTCATGGTCATTTTAATTAAAAATTTCATCTTAATTTTTGATCCAATTACTTATATTACCACACTATCTGAAGAGGAAAGTAATCTTTCCTGATATTTTTTACTTTTGTCTTATTCATACATTAATAAATATGGTGAATATTTATGAATCACTTTTTAGTTTTACAGAGGGCTTTATATGAACACTTTTATTTGGACCACACAGATGAGGTAATTGAGAATCACAGTCATCTCAACACATGGCCTGAGCCACTAGCACAAATAGGTAGTGGGAGTACCCTCCCCTCTTTAGCCTCCGTTGCTTAGATCCTACTAGGTTCTGGATGCCTCCTATTGGCTGGATGCTGAACACCTCATAGAATCCCTTACCAAAGGTAATCAATAGCCTTGATCCACTATGACCTTTAGGTCCTTTAAAACCTTCTCATCTATGATTGACGGATAAGATTGTCATTCACACCACTTGAATAAGCAGAGATTTATAAATCATTATCTTTACAATAAGATGGTAGACCACTTTGCCTTGCCATCTGTTCTACCATTGTTCTTTAAGGTCCACTGGACCTTGCTATCCCCCCTGCTACTATACCCTGTGGAGCCCTGGAATCAACATCTGCTCTGTCATTGCACCGCGTGGATCACTGGACCTCTCTATCTACCTTGCAGCAGAATCTTCATATATATATATATATATATATATATATATATATATATATATATATATATATATATATATATATCCTCACCCCTTATTAGAAGGCAAAGCTCCTTGAGAGCAGGGACTCTCTCATTTTTCAGCTTTTAGCATAGTCTTTGAAAAATGGTTTTCTAAGCCACAGAGATTAAGTGATTCACCCATAGCTAATAAGTGTTAAGTAACTTGCCCAGAGTCACACAGCTAGTAAGTGTTAAGTGTCTGAGGCCAGATTTGAACTCAGGTCCTCCTGACTCCAGAGCCAGTGCTCTATCCACTGGGCCACCTTGCTGCCCCATTTTTGCATTTCTTAAGTGTTCAATAATCATTTATTAGGCATCATTTGTATGTGAAGGATAGTGTTAGATGTTAAGAGAAATGAATTAATAATGTTTCCATAATAATTTTAATCAATTCATAGAGCTACATATCAATATCCATATCTATATCTATATATAATCTATCTATCTATCTATCTATCTATCTATCTTTCTATTTAAAAACATGAGGCAATGCGGCAGAATGGCTAGTGTTCTAGTCAGGAAGAGCTAGGTTCAGATACCACTTTTGACACTTACTAGCAGTGACTTATTTAGCACTGACCTCTGTCTATATCAGGCAGCTCCCCATGACTTATTTATTATGTCATAGGCTAGTAGTGTCATTCCACAATAGGAATAGAGGGAACATTCTCATAGTTGTGCTAAGTGCACATGAAGTAGACATCAATTGTTTCCTTAATTAAAATGCTTTTCTGAAAAAAATGTAAAATTGCTATTCCTTTATTTCTTTTTTCCCCTTTACTTCACTCTCCTCTTGCCCTTTCTTCTAGTTTTCTTAACAAGCCAAATACCAAGAAGAAGAAAGAGCAGCAGAATTAATGAAACTGGGAAAACTGTAAAACAAAATTGAACATATATTGGCCAGTTTGTTCCCTAAGTCAGCTGATGCTTGTCAGTTTGGCATCTCTCAAGGCCTTTCAAATGTGATGTGCTAGAGGCCATGAAATAAAATAATAGATTCAGAACATGGAAAACCTACTAGCAAGTAAAATAGCAATAAAATAATGATCGTCACCAAGGAATTGAGTTCATGAAGTTCATGGAAGTTATACATTCATTTTACGGGATGTGGGAGAAGTGTGCTCAGCATCACATATAGAATTTACATTGCCTGATGTTTGATTTTGCTTTACTGATAGACAAATGTAACTTCATGTCCAGTGTCAGCAGCTAGCTTTAGGATTTAAATTAGTTAACACAAAGATAAGCTTCCTAATTTGCTGTCAAGATGGTTTGGGCAAAGATATAAAACAAGTAAATAATGTTGTAGTTGATCTTTCCTTTTCAAAGAGGACCAATCAACAGGGTGATATTTTGACTTGCCCACGAATTAGATTTAAGTAAGGTAGAGCCGTGTGAATTCATCAGCTGCACTCTCTCTTCCTGAGTCATCAAAGTTCAGTGGCAAGGCAAAAGTCAAGTTGACTGGTGATGGCCCAGGATGCAGTGGATGACCTTGGATGACCAAGCTTTTAGCACTCCACATAGCCTGCTGTAACTGCCTTTCATGATTGCTGCCACAAATTCTTCTCATTTACCCATTCTACTGGGTAAAGTCTTCACTTGCTTGAGGTAGACATTCCCTTAACTCACCAATAGGTATGAGGCCTATCAGTTAACCTCACCCTGGCTTAGCCCATCTGCCAAGAGCCATGAGAAGGGCTCCATACACCTCGCACAAGAGGTGTTAGTCCTTTTCCTGAACATCCCTTACACCCCTAGAAAATAATAAGTATGATGATAAAATATAAGTAAATAATGAATAATTTCAGTACTGAAGTCTTCCACAACGGAAATTTAGTAAAACTTCAGCTAACCAGAATCTAACTGAATTCCTTCACACTCCATTACTAGATCCTTCATCAACAAGTTAAATGAGCAGATATTTAGCAAACTTTTATTTCGTTTTTGAGTCAGTACACTCAGAACATTAGCTTTTTGCCTTCTATGTCTATAGAGCCATTTTATAATTGATGCTAATATGATAATCACAAGGTACTGAAAGATCATCTGGAAAATTTGAAAGATTTGTCGTTTCCATGGTAAAGCATGAACAAATACATTTTAGGAAGATTTTAAAGCAAGTATTGAAATGAAGAGTTTTCCAATTAAGTTAACCAGGCCAGTCAATCAAAACACAACATTCCCCAAGCACAGAGATTTTATGGTAATAAGTAACAGACTTTATCTTGGTTTTAATGCACATTTAATTTTAGAATAAGACACTACATTAATTTAACAGTATGTGCTTTTAAAGCAAACATTCAACAAACATTTATTAAGTGATAGTTATCTATAAGGCACCCTTTTCACTGGAAGTATCAAAGACAAAAAATAAAACAATTCCTGCCTTCAAGGAAAGAGCACTAACTATGAGATTAGGGAAAAAAAAAACTTCCCCTATCAAGGACTCTCAAGGACTCTCAAGAAATAAGTCATTTTGCTGAGATCTTTAAAAAAATGTAAACATGTAATTCTTTTTCAAAATAAATCAGAGATACAAAGAAAAAAATTAAAAGGGTAAAGTTTACTTTTCCTTTGTTGACCTACATTATATATACCTATATACTTGTAAGGCCAATCTCTGAAGACTTTGATATATTTTAAAAACTCTAAGATTCATAATGGACTGATAGCTTTTTGGAAGATGAGGGAAAATAGCATATATCTCTATATTTTACTCTGGTGACTGAAGCACCCAGATTAGAGTCAAAGGTCGACCTCCTCCAAATAAAAGGAATTTAACTCTCTAACCAGACTGGTTAGAGGGTACTGGATTTCTCAATGACTAATCAGCTCAAATCAGCTCTTTCCAGATAACACAACAACTTTAACTATATGAGCTTGAAGAGTATGGTTTAATAATTTTATTATAACTCCCATAGTTTTTTTGTCTATGATGAGCACTTAAATCATTGTAGAATGAGTTAATTTTTGCCCTTGACATGTTCTGCAAGCTAAAGATGCCATATCTAACAATTACTTATATGATATCCTTTTATTGTCACATTGCCAGAGAGAACTCAGTGAACATCATTTTTCCTCATCACCTTTAGAGTATGGTGCCTCCTTTAGCAAGTTTAATATAAATCATAAATATTAATGGTCTTGGTCGAATACAATTATTATCCTAATGTGAATGAATATAGATCATAGAAAACAGAAAAAAAATCTTTGAGAATAAACTTTAAGCAATTATTCAGAAAGTGAAACAACAAAACAATTGTAGGTAATGGAAAACTAAAATTAGTGAGAAGATAGGAGTACCTATCTCTCGTCTAAGCATTCATAGGAGTATGTAGCTCTCATCTAAGAATTCACTTTACCAAGACTGGAAGAACTAAATCTCTGGATATTGAAAGGAGTGACAGTTATTATTTCTGAGCTTCTGTCAGAGTGATCTTTGAAAATATTAAGGCAAATAGGAGCAGCGCTTCAGGACTGGAGACAGGTAAATGTCTCAGTTTTCCAAAAAGTGAATTCTTAGATTTTTCATACTATAGTCTGTAGAGGTTAATATTTCTTGTCAAACTTTTAGAAGGCATTACTCACGTCATTATTGGTGAGCATTTAGAAAGGAAAGATTTTTCTAAGAGTCAACCTAAGTTCATCAAGGACAGATTATGACAGACTAAACTCAATTCATTTTTGACTATAAGATCTGGGAAATATCACAGACACAGCAACACATTTAACAAAGCCTCTCATACTGTCTTTGTAGAAAATATATGGCCTAGTTGAAATGTGGTCAGATGTATTTAAAATTGATTGAACTTGTTGACTGAAGACTAATCATTTATGAAATTATTTCAAACTGGAGGGAGGTTTCTGCTGGAATGCTCCAGGTATTTGTCCTTGGAGTTTTGTTGTTTAACATTTGTATCAATGACTTTGATGGCACAAATAACATGACTGTCAAATGTCTTACTGAAATTCTTGTTGTTCAGTTGTGTCCAACATTTTGTGATCTTTTGGGGGTTTTCTTGGCAAAGGTTTTGGAGTGGTTTGCCATTTTTTTCCAGATCATTTTATAGATGAAGAACTGAGGCAAACAGGTTTAAGTGACCTGCCTAGGGCAACATAGGGATCAAGTAACTGAGTCTGGATTTGAGCTCATGAAGATATGTCTTCCTAATTCTCAGCCCAATGCCCTATCTAGCCACCTAGTTGCCCTCTTACTGAAATATGGGTATACTATGTCTTTGATATTCTCCTGACTTCTTCCATAGTGTTACCTGGCAAATTGGTTGTTACTTCCCTCCACTGTGCTACTTGATATTCATTTGCAAAGGCCAAGGTCATTTATTGCATCCTGAGCTATTGCCAGTCATCTTGACTTGCATCTTGTCACTGGACTTCGATGACTGGAGGAGAGAGTGAGGATGATATCTCTTTGCATCTCTACCTCACTTAAATCCAATTCATGAGTAAGTCAAGACGTCATCCTTGTGACGTTATTGGTCCTCTTTGAGAACTAAGGATAAACAATGATACTTGTTTTAACGTACGTTTCTTTTTTTTCACTTAACAAACAATTATTACACACAAATTACAAGCCAGTCATTATGCTTATTATTAGGGACACAAAGACAAAAACCATATTACCTGTAGACATCTATAAGTTTACATTGGAGGAGTGGTGTTCATTAGGGGAGGATTACATACACAGAAAATTAAATACAAAATACGTGCACAATTAATTCAAAGTAGTTTTCCAAAAGATTTCACTAACATCTAGGAGGTTCACAAAGGACTACCTATTTCTGTCAAGTAACCTAACCTCTATTTTAAAACTCTTGGCTTAGCCTTCTGGAAATCTTGGTAAAAGTGAACTGTTTCTCTAGACTCTGGAAATGCCTTTGGTTTCTCTCTTTGATCATGGCTTAGACAATACCATTTTCTGCCCAAGCATGTTTACTTAAACGGGTGTGATGACGTTTGTTCATTTTCAGCATTGAAAGGCCCCTTCTTAGAAGGTGTAATGCTCTGGGAAACTCCTCTTTATCAGACACCCAACATCTTTCCTTTATGAGGATTAATTCCCTTTTGTCTTTCTAAACATTTTTTGTTCTGTTTACTATTATTTCTTATTTTCCAAGATCCCAAAACTGTATGACACAAATTTATATTACTCATTCATTCATTCATTCATTCCTGAGTTACTAAATCTCTACTCTGTGTAGCATCTTGAATATCTTCAATTTTTACCTTTCCCATTCCCACATCACTTAGACAAATGGCAAATGTTTCTCACTTACAGTTCATAGTAGAGCTTTCTTGAATAGAACTTCGGACTACTGTTTGGGACATGTCTGTATTTTATTGTCTTACTGAAATGCTACTGGTTCAATTCGTCAGTTAGTAACTGATGTTCATGAAATTGATCAGAATATAGATGAGACCACAAGCAATTCCATGCCTCATGAGCTTATTTTGTGACAATTTGTGTTCCTTTCTTTAAATTCATCTGATATATGGAAGTTGGAAATGCAAAAATGTCAACGAGGAAGGGATTTTTGTAATTTTACAAAAAAAACTGAAAGTAGTTTCTTAATTGTATTTTAAGTATTATTCAAGTAACAAAAAGAAATATGTTTTTAGAAGTACATCTATTGAAAGAAATGAGAGAGAGAAACCTGTGCCATTTTCCACACTTAGTTTGTTACAAATTGAGAAGTCATATGGACAATATACTCTTCCTGCCAACTTTTTTAAAAAACACATTGACTTTATGCATTTTGATTTCTAATTGGTCTGTGAATCAGAGGCCTATTGGATGGCACAGGTAGCAGAAATCATTTAAACATTTTAATTGTATATATGAGTGAAAATTTTCTTGATGCAGATTTTCTATAAAGCAGGGGCTTCTTAAGTGGGGATCGCTGAACTTTTTTAAGCCTATTTTGATAAATGTGTTCTGTTATATTTTTTCTCATAATCCTATGCATTTTATTTTCTACATTTAACATCTGTTCTTGAGAAAAGATCCTAAAGCTTTACCTCACTGCATCAAGGGGTTCATGACACAAAAAAAGCTTAAGAACTCTTACACTAAAGTACAGTAAGTGATATGACTGAGTTAATTGAACAAAAGAGGTTCTTGTAACTGAAATATTTAATGGATTATTTTAATACCTCTCTTACAATCAGGGACTGTTGTAGACCTTATAGTTTATTAAGAGTAAGCTAGTACTTTAAGGAATAAGTGAGGGCACACAAGAAATAGACACTATTAGAAAATGCCTTTAGGCATGTGTGATATAGTTTTGTTTTATATTGTTTTGTTTTATTTCCATATAATTATTCCCTTCCCAAGGAATGTTTATATCCCAGGGACATAACTTAAAAGTTCTCCCTCTTCCTGCCCATTGCCGTTCTTCCTTTCATATGTAATGAGGTGAGGCTGTTCACCATATGTTGCATGGGAGTGATGTTGTGTGTGACTCAAAGGCAGGCAGAATAGAAATCTCTAGTGTCTTCTCCCCCCACCCTGCTCCAAGGGAGGATTTAATTTTTGCTGAGAAGGAAAGCAGGAGGTTGGAGTCAGAAGCTTGACCACTCTGCCCTCCTGAAATATAGGAAGTATTGACTTAGAACTGCATCTATCCACTTCCTTAAATATTCTTAGTCTTGGGTATGGACTTTTCAAGTTCAAGTTAAATTCTTGATTGTTACTTTATTAATGGGGAAAGGAAAATCTCAAATTTTACATCCAAATCTTGACTCCTTCCCCACCAAATGCCAATTCCACGATAAACGCACAGAGCAAATAGCAAAGAATCTCATTTCTCTAGTTGAGAGAAATCAGAGAAAGTATATTTAGGAGAATATATATGTATATATCTGTATGTATATGTGTGTGTATACACATATACACACACATCCAAACTATGTGTGCATATGTATGTATGTATGTATGTATCAGACAATATAGTGTAAAGGAGCTCTCCCATGGGGAGCAAGATAATGCAGTTTCTCTACCTAGTCATGAATACTTCTTTTGGAATATTTAGCAATCCTCTTGCATAAGTGTGCTCAGTAGCCTCCTGCCGAAAACCCTGGGCACACAAACTCTAATATTCTGCCTTTGTTTTAACTATTTTTTTCTCTTCTGTATGGGCATTAGGTGTTCAATATATGGTATTTCTCTGGGGGGATGGTGTAAGGAGACAATTATCTCTTCTGCATGTGTGGCAACTGCCCCTTCAAAGCAGAGAGAATGAGGTCGTTTAAAATACTTTTATTTTTATTGCCAAAATGAATTTAGCTGCACTAGTACAGGAAGTAGATTGTTGTTGTTGTTGATTCAGCCCTGTGATTTTGTGATTGTGGTGAACTCCTTCCACATCTTCAGATCAACAACTAAGCTGTAACTTACTATTTTAAAAGAATTGTCTGGATTACTAAAGCAGAAAGTGGTTGAATAAATCATCTCTGTTCACACAGTTTGTTAATGTCAGAGGCCAGACTTGAATCTAGGTTTTCCTGACTCCAAGGGCTATTGTATAACAACTACCACACAAAAAAAAATGAATGCTATCTTTAAAATAACAAAGGAAGTCATTACAAAAATATGGTTAGTTTATCTTGTCTACTTTTCATAATACTGCTATAATAGGATAATTCAGGCACAATACTGAATTTTAGGACAATCATTTAACAATAACAATGGGAATAATGCTCAAACTAATTGTGTTTATGGAAAGATAATTTTGAAAGGTCTAATAAAGTTCTTGAGAACATATAGTTTGGAAAAATGAGATCAGATAATATTTTAACTGGATATTAAAATATGTAGAACAATGAACAACTGTAATAGCTGAGTCATCTCAGACATCATTATACCAGGCCTTCTTCAACTGTGGTTTGTGAATCTATTTTTCTAATATTCTTAAAGCTGCATTTCAATATAATTGATTTCCTTTGTAATTATATGTGTTTTACGTCATGTATATTAAAAATAATGTTCTGAGCAAGGGTCCTTGGGCTTTATTAGACTGCCAGGGGTTGATGATATTCAAGAAAGGTTAAGAAGCCCTGTCATGTAGGCTATTTTAGAACTATCCAGGTATATATTATTAAGTAATATAATCATGTAAAGAAGGTCTGAAACTATTTTTTTTCAAAATGAGACATGGTTTCTTTATTCCCTAGTCCTTCTTAACGTGGTCTACCAAAAGCCTGGGTGATTTTGATACGTTTTCTTTCCCTAGCCTATAATAATAACTAACATTTACATTGGAAATCAGAGTTAGCAAAGAACTTTACCTACATTATCTCATCTCATCTTCACAATAACTCTGGAAGATAGATGATTTTTTAATATCTTCCCCATTTTACTTATGAGAGAAGAGTCATATAATTTTTAAGTGTCTGAGGTAGACCTTGAACTCAAGGCTTTCTCATTCTAACACTCTTGCTACTAGGACAAGCTCCTTCACTACATCCTTTCTGCCTTTTAATATTTCTGATTCTGCTAAATTCTGAAGATAAAGTGTATAGCAACTTATTATGTAGAAAACAGATGGGATGATATAGTTTACCTTAAACTGTGGTGTTACCTCAAATAATATTCATAAAGCCCTGGAACATCTACTGAAATATTGCTAAATATTGTGTTTTTGCTTTATTTTCCTTTTTCCTTTTTATTTATTAATATAATTTATTTATTTTTATTATTCATATTAATTATAGGATAAAGAAGAGATCAGAGATATTTATCTATGTGTATAAGTTTATTTCTCTCTATATACATATAAATACATGCATATGTATATTTATAACACTATTTACGTGTGTGTATGTGTGTGTGTGTGTGTGTGTGTGTGTGTGTAGGGATGCAAGGTTGTGACTCTCCCAACTATCTCCAGGTTTTCTCTTCTTCGACTCATCTGACTTGTTCACCCACTCCAGCAGCACAAAATGATTCTTAAAAGAGGCGGCCATTCTCCTGCAATTCACTCTTAGGGTCTGAAAAGTAACCCTGGTGTTTGGGTGATATACACTTACTTGTACTAGCAGTGAGGACTATGAGTAGGGGAACACATTTATCTGAGAAATCACATCTCTCAACACCTTGTTCTCTTTGGTCTCCTCAGGGAATAGTTTATATCAAATGCTACTGTGTAAGAGCTTCTGGGCTTGTCCACTCTACCTGGGTGAAGCTGTTTCTCTGATAGTCTCAAGATGTTAAGTATTTAAGCTCTTTTAACTAACAAAATTCTTAAGCCTGAATTCTATAATGTCCTCATTCTACTCTCTAGTCTGATCACTGAGGGAGCATTATACTTTTTAAGTGAAAAATAATCTCTTGAAGCCTGGGATCTACAATGTAGATCTATTCTCTTAAGCCATGAAGAGCAGTAAAAAGCAAAATATGTAAGCCTCTGAGGGATTTTCACCTCTCTCAACCTGTTTATACCACTTGAGAACAAGTTAGCCTTTACTCAGAAGCACTTCAAATGACTTTCTCCAATCAGTCCTCAGTATCAGAAGTTTCCTTCCTTCAGATCAGTTCTTAGCATCAACTAAAGAGCCACTTTGACTCTAGTTAGCTGGTTTCAGCCCAAAGCAATGATTATTATTTTCTGTCTCTATTTCTCTGTTTTTATTTTTCAGCTCTGTTGTCTTCTCATCTCTGTCGATCTAAGTCAATAAATATGTTTTAAGTACCTACTATGTGCCAGGCACTATGCTAATCACTGTCAGGCTCTGTCTTCTGGCTTTTGCATGCTGCTCCTTATGTCAGCTTCTACTTCCTTCTTCTTCAGTTCTCTTTTAGCTGTTCAAAGACTGTCTTGCCTCAAATCATGGACTCCTCATCCATAATGATCCACTGCTCACCTAGGCTGAGAAACTCAAAATCATCGATTTTGTCATGCATGCCAGATATAGTCAATGTAGATTTGGCTCATGGGGCCCCAAAATGTTTTTAATGATTATACACATCATAGCAATACATTTATTTATTTGTAAATTAGCCACTGGAAAAATATGGTACAGCTACTTTCATTTTTTTAAACAAATGTATTTATTTTTTATTGCCATCACTGGCTGGTTAGTAAAGTTGTTGCTGATGAGGCTACTTTCACTCAATTCTTCTTAGGCATCTCTCCTCAAATACTTCTATCTAAAGGGCTACTTTACTCTCAGGTCCCCTCAGAACTAAGTTTCATTTCAATCTACTTTTCTCTGTGTTGCTCACATAAATATAAGTTTTTGGCCCCATCAGTAATAATCTAGATAAATGAGAGGTAGTATCTTAAAGACAGACAGACATACAGACGGACAGAGAGACAGACAGATAGATAAGGATACAAATATAAGCACAAGCTACTACAACAAAAATCACTTAAAGGTTTTTGAGATAATTGAGATAGTTCAGGTAAAATAATTTTTTGTTGTTGTAGCTTTGCCTTAATTATAGTCTTAGGAAAATTGCTAAAATACCATACTCCCATTTCTTACAATATGCAGATCAATACATTCATCATGACAAAACAGGAATCTAATGCTTATAATCATCTGTGCATGTTGCCCCCATCCCCTTTCTCCTATCCAGGAGCATCAAAGGCGCATGCTAATGGAGGGATATCATTTATTTGTGGTGCTAAATTTTGCTTGCATCTTCACAGCATCAATGGATCTTCTATTAGTGGTTTCTTTACAAATGAACCTTTCAAGTCCTGTTACATTATGGGGAAGACACAGTTCAAAAACAAAACAAAACAAAATAGTTTATTGGGGTTGAGATAACATCTGATTCTTATTAATTCTGTATTGAAGTAACAACATCTAGTGACAAAGGAATGGTTCCCAGAATTAGACTGCATTTTCACAGCAAATCTCAAGTGGAGGGTCAATGAGGCAGGGCTTTAAAATGAAGAGATATATTGTATTTTTCTTCCTTATTTCCCTCTATCTTATCCACACAGTTTTTGTTTTTCCCTTAATACTTGATCTCCCACATCTTTGCTAAATGATGCTACTGTAGTTTCTGAAGCTGCCATTAAAAAAAAAAAACAATACTACAAATAAAACCTTCAAACTTCAGGGAATTATTGGGGGAATAAGGTATAAAGAAGTCACTTAAGAGGTCCAGAACAGAGGGTATCTCTAAAAATCTGGAATAACAGATAAGACATGTGTCCTCAATAATGTTTACAAGATGTAAATCTGCCTATACCTTCTGCAACAGGAAAAGGAATAAGCATTTAAGCACCTACTATGCTCCAGGCACTGTGCTAAGCACTTTATAAATACTATCTCATTTGATCCTCGCAACCACCCTTTCAGGTAGGTTCTATTATTAACTTCATTTCAGAGTTGAGGAGATCGAGATAAGCAGAGATGAAAGGGTTTGCTCAGGGTGACATCCATATTTAAATGTGTGAAGGTAGATTTGAATTCAGTTCTTCCTGACTCCTGGCCTAGCATTCTATGCAGTACACCACCTATCTTCCTCTAGGTCTAGATCTTCCTAGTCCTGATCTGATGCATTTAGTTATGGTTATTCTATGTGTTCATTAAATACTTGCTCCTATTCCTTTTTTCATTTGTGGATGGGTTGGGGAAAGTCCAGGCGCTGGAGCATTAGTTTACATTTGTCAGTCAGTCTCAGAGAAAAACAAGTTACTGGGAAATCTTTACTTCATTCATTCCTCAAACATTAAGTAATTGTCAACTTTGTGTAATGTGTTGTATTCAGGCACGGAGATTTTTTTTCCTTTTTTTCCGTACTGATCATAAAACTTCACTACTATAGGGAACTCCAAGTAACAAAATTCCTGCAATATAGATCTGCTATTTTACCACAAATAATATTCTTAGAGAGTTACCTAGAATACCAAGAAGTCAAATGACTTGCCCAGAGTCACTCAGTCAGTGTGTGTCAAGAGGCTGAAATTGAGAGGAGGTCTTCCTTGTTTTCAGGAACTATTCACTACACACCACACTGCCTTTCATAGTATAAATGCGATACATGGGAATAGCCACGGTCTTTGACAGTTGTGTTTTATTTACTATCAAGTATTAGACCTTTTTGAACTTTAAATTCCTTTTCACAAATATGGGGATGAATAATGCCCTTCATTCCTGCCTTACAGGAAGAAAGTGGGATAATCTTTCAGAAAGTGCTTTGTAAAGTGAAAAGTACTTTATAAATGTAAGCTCGTATAAATACAACATGATATAAAAAATTAACAATTTATTAAAAATCAACTATTTACCCTTTCCTTCTCTTATAAAATACAATCCAGTATTGGGTTAAAGTCCTCATATATTGATTACAAACTAAAATGTGTTCATATTGTCTTGGTTCCTATTGTGACATCAAACCTATTAGAAGAACTTGTGATATATTATATTTACTAAGAAGTCCCAATAGCCTTCCTGAAAGCAAAGCGTTTCTTTTGTAGATGGATTAAAAAATGGCACCCAGACTTTAAATTTACAAGTTTGCTTTTGTTTCTAATGTGTTTTTTTATTAGCTTTTACTTTTATTATGTCCTCTTTGTGGAAACTTGTCCTACCGTGGCTGGGAAAATATCTATAAATAGCCATATTTAAACCATGGAATTATTCCCTTCCCAAGTAGAATTCATTCTTTTATCTTTCAGAGGTATCAAAGAAAGATTCTTAAAGCCTGACACCATTAAGTCTTACATTTTAACACAATATTTTCTTGATTCTACTATTTTTGGCAGGTAGTCTCATTAATGTGATGAGTTCTGAGTAAGGAAATTCTTTCACTCATCACTACCTCTGAAGATTGGCACATTCTCTGAAACTTAGAGTTTGAGTCTTCTGATTCTATTTACTAAAACAAAATAACAACATTGATAAGAACCATCTTCTAGAATGTAAAGAAAATTCAATTTTTCAATAGCCCCAAATAATTTGCCACATTGTTCAAAGGTTTTATAATGTGTGTATATATGTATATATATACACACAAAAACATACATATGCATATGTATCTATATCTCATGAAATATACATACAGATTTGTTTATATACACATATATACATAGAACATATAATCATACATATTTGTGAGGCACTGAGGAATATACAACATACATATACTTACATGTATATTATGCACAGATAGCTTGAAAGATATGTGTAATACTATATATACATATATATATATGCATATATATATACATATATATATGCATATATATATACATATATATATATATACACACATATATACACATACACATGCATATACACAAAGACACTCACAAGTAGCTAAGTTGTGTAGTGGATAGAGCACTGGACCTAGAATCAGAAAGACAGGAATTCAAATTCTGTCTCAGAAATTGACTAGATGTGCGACCCTGGGCAAGTCACAATCTCTGTGTGAATTAGTTTTATAACTTGTAAAATAGAAATAATAGTAGCGACCACTTCCCAGGGTTCTTATGACGATCAAATAAGATAACACCGCGAAAAGCAGCTAGCTTCTGGGATTGCTGTGTGGATAAAATGTTTTGCAAACCTTAAAGGTTTATATACATTATAGCTGTTACACATATGTGTATACAAATATGTTTATCTGTGTACATACACACATGTGTATGTGTACATATGCACACACATACGTGCATGTATGTGTGTGTGTATTATGCATATTCACTTGCAACTTTATTTTGAATTTTTCAGAATATAGAAGAAAGAAAGAAAGAGAAAGGCCAGACAAGACGAAATGAGAAAGAATAGAGAGATCAGGAGAGATTTTCCTGAGCTGACTGGGTAAGAGTTAGCAGAAAAGGGAAGTGGCAAGGGATTAAATCAGAAGGGTGCAGGTGCCAGACAGAGAAAGGGAAAAACAATTTCCCTGAGGAAGAGGCAAGGAGATAGGAGAGAGTCCGCAAGCTAATCACCAGGTATTTCTAAAGGTCCAGAAGAGTTTATTTTCAGTCTGCAATGAGTTGGATGCAATAGGAATGGGAAATGGAGGGGAAAGTAATAAATGACCTTACACACCCTTGAACATATCTTCCTGCATCTTCTGAACTCCCATATTACACATTCCCCTTTCATTCCTTTAACAGAACTTATCACATTTTAATTATGTGGAGGTCTTATCTACCATACTAGAAGATCCTTGAGTACAAGAACCCTTTCTATTCCTCATTGTGTATGTTATGTTACATATCACGGTGCCCTTGCCTGCACTTCTAAGAATTCAATAAATGTTGAATAGATGAATAGGAAGTTGGTTGCACTATGCATCCTACCATTTGTGAATGTAGGGCATTCTTTCTTTTTCTCTTGTTTTCCTTTTTAAAATACTGATCTTAGATACCTTTACCCCCAAATTTACTTGTACCCAGCAGAGCACAAAAGAAGATTCTATATGAAAGTATGGCTCTATATTTCACATTGGTAGCGTGAAAAATGAAAGTATATCATATAATATGTCACACCACACCCTACACTACTAAATTATGGTGTACTATAGAATAAAGATAACAATACAATATAACATAATATGTAATGTATTATGCATAATATAATATATTAAGCTTATAATACAATTTTATGTAACTTTTAAAGTTGCTTTTCCATGATTCTTTATCAACTTCCTTCTGTGGTTTTCTTGTGCATTGAAAAAAGAAAAAGATATAATGCCCTCCTTTTTTGCTCCAGTATTGCTAAATGGCTAATAACATTTTTCTTCTGAACTGCCCTTACTAATTCAATTCACTGAGGGAAAGGGGGAAAATCCCTAATGAATAAGAAATATAGTGAAGCAAAATGAAGCCTCACCATAGCTGTGTGTGTGTGTGTGTGTGTGTGTGTGTGTGTGTGTGTGTGTACGCACGCGCCCAGAGTCTCAACACTCCTTCCATGATCAAGCCCCCAGACAAAATGCTAACCTCTGAGTTTATATATCCTTTGTAGGGCCTGAAAGGTTCATACCTAATTAGCAAAAGGGTGAGTCTGGGGTTTTACACCTAGTTAGCTAAAGGGTGTGGGTCCGGGGCTGTGCACCTAGTAAGGCTTAATCAAAGGCATTTGATTACTTTAGCATTCTAAAAGATACAAAAGTAAAAAATAAAGTCCCACCTTCATTACCAATACACCTTCTAATTTGTCTTTGGTGTCTGTGGGCTGAGAGATCTGGAAACAGCCATGACTGCCACCTATTCTGTTACCCTGAGGACTGCTTCTGGTTTGTTTGGGGCTGGTCTGTGCTGGGGCTGGTCTATGCTGGAACAACCTGTGCTGGACTGTGGTCCTCTCTCACCCTGTTGCAACAGATCTTTCCTCCTGACTTCCTAAGTTGTCTTGGGCTGAAAAATTGTTTCACTCCATATTTTGTGTGTTCTGCCACTCTAGAATTTGTTTGGAGTCATTATTTAAAGGTATTTTGAGGAGTTTGGTGGGGAGGGGGGTGGAGCTCAGTCGAGTTCCTGCCTTTACTCCACCATATTGGCTCCGCACTCCCTAGAGTGAACATTTTTGTTTGGTCTTTTCCTGACTTTTTTGTGTTCCTGGGCTGATTGTAACTTCTCTGACATTGTCCCTAGTGATATTTGAGGTTCAGGCTGCTGAATACTTCAGGTTTTTTTCTGGAATCTCAGGAAATAGTGTTAGGAGTCTCAGAGCCCTTGGCCTGAGTTTTCCTGCTTGTTGTTCCTGGGATCCCAATGTCCTTACTTTGGGTTTTTCTGGCAACATTGTACTTTTCTTATTGGAGACCTCTGCTCTTACTATCTCAGGTGCAGAATAGTGTGGCCTTGATATGTCAGGTTCTAGCACTGCTGGTCCATGCTAGCTCTCATTCTGCTTTGTAGAGATTTTGGGGAAGGGTTGGGGAAAGGCCTTTCCTCTTGCATTTATGCTGCTATCTGACTTTTCTATTTGGTTGTCACTCTAAATACATAGTAACCTGATGGAAAATTAAGATTAAAATTCATAGATGAATTTTTAAATTGAATTATATAACTGAAAATTTCACTTTCATCATATCCTCTTTAATTATTTATTTTTAACATTCTTTTTTTAAAGTTTGAGTTCCAAATTCTCTCCTTCCCTCCTCACCCCATCCCTGACCCACAGAAAAGGAAAGAATTATGATATCAATTAGACTTGTGAAATCATGCGAAGCATATTTCTATATTAACCATATGTTTTAAAAAAGCAAGGAAAATAAAGGGAGAAAATTATACTTCAATTTACACTCAGAGTTTATCAATTCTCACTTTCATTATATCTGAATGGTAGATATTAATGAGTATAAAATTAAAGAAAATAATAGTTTAAATTATTTAATAATATAGGTAGAAATACAATTCTAATGGATAAATCTCCTAACAGCTGTCATTCTTTGTTGTCAGCCTTTACCTTTACCATCCTACCATGGATAGGCTGTTTAACATTACAGACACATACATTTTCTCTTACGTAAATCTGGAGCTATTAAAAGGTAAATTATAAACATATATATGTACACATATATGTATATATACACACATACAAACATATACATACACATATGTGTATGTATGTATATATGTATATGTATGTATATATGTGTATGTATATATGTATATGTATGTATATATGTATTGTATGTATGTATATGTATATATATAGTTAGAAATGAAGTAGGAGGTTTGATTTATGTATTTATCTTAACAATAATAAGCTTTCTTTTTTTGTTAGCACAATTTTTCTTCCTTTTTCATTCTGTTTCTTAATTTTGCTATAGTAACAGATTTCCTCCTTACGTATTTCTTTAAGGTACTTAGAAATCTATCTTTGTATATCATTATTCCTCAATATATTTGCTAGTCAGAGAGCAGACATTATTTATTTCCTTTATGTTAATTTTCAATTTAGGAATTTTCTCCTAAAACAGATAATAATTGATGCTGTAGTGAAAAGAGGGAAAACTTACATACACACGTGCAATAATGTTATCTGGCCACAGGCCATACTAGGGGCTACATATTTGACAGCTGCACAAATATTAATCATGTATATCTATATCTATATCTATATATATCTATATCTATCTATCTATATCTATCTATCTATCTATCTATCTATCTATCTATCTATCTATCTATCTATATATATATATATATATTTAGCCAGAAATAGTTCTAAATACAGAAAGAAGAAATTCAAGGCTAGGGTGACTAGGAAGGTCTAACCATTTTGTTTGTACAAATAATTATTTGTATTCACGTTACTACTTTATTATTTTGCTTTCTTACTAAATATGGGGTATTAGCTTCAGATTAATTGTAATAACTTGCATAATTGATGGATTTTCTAACAATGTCATATAGTCTTTTGTTTGCCACAGGAAATTGAGTAATATAAAGGAACGCTAAATTCTCCAAAGCTACTTTATCTTCTACTTACAAGCATAAAGTCGGCAGATAGAGTTGAAGTATAGTTTATGTGAAGGCTTCAAATATATTACATTTTATCTCTCTTTGTAAGGGTGTTTAAGAGTTGAAAGGAAACTCCTTTGATTCATAGTACATATGGAAGAGTGAATTAGCCATTGATAGTGAGTTTCTTTCTTTGAACAATTCTTATTTACTTATTTTTAGCATTCTTTTCTTTATAAATTTGAGTTCCAGCTTCTCTCTCTCCCTCCTAAACTTCCTTCTCCCATGGAGAAGGCAAGCAATATGAGATCAATAAGACATGTGAAATTATGCAAAACATATTTCCACATTAGCTATATCACAAAAAAACGAAAGAACAAAAGTGAGAAAATTATACCTCAATTTGCACTCAGTATTCACCAGTTTTCTGTCTGGTGGCAGAGAGCATTTTTTAGGGTGAATCCTTTGGAATTTTCTTGAATCACTGTATTGATTGGAAGAGTCAAGTTTTTTTTTTTTTTTTTTTTACAGTTGATCACTATTATGACATTGTTCTTACTGTGCACAGTAATCTCATGGTTCTCCTCACTTCGTGTTGCATCAGTTCATATAGGTCCTGCTATATTTTTTCTAAAATTATTCCTCTTTTCATTTCTTATAGTATGAATACTCCTTTTCAATCATATATTGCAACTTGTTCAGCCATTTCCAAATTTATGGCTATCCCTTCAAATTCCAGTTCTTTGCCACCACACAAAAAGAACTGCTATAAGCACATATTTTTGTAAATATAGGTCCTTTTCCTTTTTCTCTGATTTCTTTGGGGGTAAAGATCTAGTAGTGATATTACTGGATCAAAGGGAATGCACCATTTTATAGACCTTTGGGAATAGTTCCAGATTGTTCTACAGAATGGTTGAAGAAGTTCACTACTACCAACAATTCATTAATGTACCCATTCTCCTTTATCTCCTCCAACATTTGGCATTTCTGATAGGTATGAGGTAGCAGCTCAGAGTTGCCTCTTTCTAATCAGTAGTGATTTAGAGCATATATTTTTTTTCATATAACTATAGATATCGTTGATTTCTCCTTCTAAAGACAACCTGCTCCTATTATCTGACCATTTATCAATTGGAGAATATTTTTTTATAAATTTGACTCAGTTCCCTATGTATTTGGGAAATGAGGCCTTTATCAGAGAAACTTGCTGTGAATTTTTTATATTACTTCGTTATATATGGCATCTTTCAGAAAATGTAGTTTCTCTATTTATCTCTTTCAGTTAGATCTATTTTTGTTTTTTCTGTGTCTGAGATCATGATTGGCATCCCTGCCCTCTTCACTTCAGCTGAAGTCTAATAAGATTCTACTCCAGTCTTTCATTTAATTCTGTGCATGGTTTTCTGTCCTAAGCATGTATCTTTTCCCCAAGATATTGTTGGATTTTGGTTTCCAATCTGTTATGCTATCTACTTCCACTCTATTAGCTCATCCCATTCCTATTCACAGTTATGATCATTAACTGGGCATTTCCCTCCTTCATGTTTTCCTCTGTTAATCCTTCTCTCTTTCTTTTTATCCTGTCCCTCCTCAAAAGTCCATCTTGCTTACAAGCACTGCCTCCCCCATTTTTATATCCCCCTTATCATTCCCCCTTACCCATATCTCTTATCATCTTCCCCTCCTATTTTCATAATGGGCAAGATAGATTTCTATACCCAACTGAATATATGTCTATGTATCCACTCACACATGCACATACACACACAAAATACATATATAATACAGAATATAAAATATAAATTATATATGCATATAGTATATGTATACACACATATGCACATATTATATATTTGTGTGTATATATGCATGTGTATAGAAATACATATACGCATATGTGTGTATGTGCATATATATATATATATATATATATATGTATATATACATATTTCCCTCTGTGAAATAATTTTAGAAAAAGTAAGGTTAAACATTGCCCCCCACCCACCATTTCCCCCTCTACTATAAAAGCTCTTTGCATGACTCCTTTAGGTGAGACGATTTGCCCTATTCTACCTCTCTTTTCTGCCTTCTCCCAGTTCATCCCTCTTTCTAATCCTTGCAATTAAAAAAAAAAATTTTGAACAGGATTCCAATATAATTGACTCATGTCTGTGTTCTTTGTCTATACAGACTCCTTAGAACTATAGTAATAATGAGAAAGTTCTGAGGAGTTACATGGATCATCTTCCCATATAGTAATGTAAACAATTTAATTCTATTAAGTCCATTATATTTGCTCTTTCATGTTTACATTTTTATGCTTCTCATGAGTCTTATGTCTGAATGTCAAATTTCCTATTCTGCTCCAGTGGAATGCTCAAAAGTCCTCTATTTCTTTAGATGCTGATTTCCCCCCTTTAGGATTTGTATTCGGTTTTGTTGGATGGGTTATTATTATTGTGATCCTAGCTCCTATGTCCACCAGAATATCATATTCTAAGTCCTTTGCTCCTTTAATGTGGAAGTTGCTAAATTGTGAGTTATCCTGACTGTGGCTCCATGATATCTGAATTGTTTATTTCTTACTGCTTGCAATATTTTCTCCTTTATCTGGGAGCTCAGGAATTTGGCTATAGAATTCCTTTTGAGTTTTCCTTGTTGGAGCTCTTTCTGGAGGTGATTGGTAGATTCTTTCAATTTCTGTTTTACTCTCTGAATCTAAGATACCACTGTAGTTTTGCTTTCTAATTTCTTGAAATATGATATCAAAGCTCTTTCATTGACAATGGCTTTCAGGTAGTACACAATTCTTTTAAATACTTTTTCTCCTTGATCTATTTTCCAGATGAGTTGTTTTTTTTTTCTTTTCCTTTCCCCAATATAATAGTTCACATTTTTTTCATTCTTACAATTTTGTTTTGTTGTTTCTTGGAGTCTTATTGAGTCATTAGCTTCCATTTGTTCTATTCTAATTTTTAAGGAATTATTTTCTTCAGTGAATTTGTGTACCTCTTCTTCCATTTGGCTTAATCTGCTTTTAAAAGGGTTCCTTTCTTTTATGAATATTTGTTCCTTTTTACCATTAGACCAATTCTGTTTTTCAAAGGTATTTATTTTCTTTGGTATTTTTCTTTTGCTTCTTTTGCCAAGCAATTAATTATTTTTTTTCACAATTTTATTGCATCACTCTCACTTATTTTCCCAATTTTTCCTCTAACACTCATCATTTTTTCTTAGAATTCTGGCTGGCCTTGGGTCCAATTAGCATTTTTTGAGTTTTTTTTGTAGCTGTTTTCACATTGTTGTCTTCTTCTAGGTCTTGGTCTTCTCTGGCACCATTGTAGCATTTTATGATCAAGTCCTTTTGTTATTGTTGTGGGTTGCTTATTTTCCCAGGCTATTCTTCACTTTTAATTTTATATTAAAGTTGGGCTCTACTCATCCAGCAGTTGGGAGGCACTGTGCCAAGCTTCGGATTTTTTTGTGCTGCTTTTTTCATAGCTGCAGTCTTTTGCTGCTTTCAAGGTGGGGTTGTCCTGGGAGAGGTGTGGTCATGGCTCTTCTGCTCTGCACTCCTGGTCTTTACCCTGCTCCCTTGCAGCCACAAGTATTAGTGCTCTGGGAAATTTGCCCTGGAACTATGACCATATGACCAGGGCCTCTTCTCCCCTGTGATCAATCACAAGTGCCTCTCTCTGTCCTGGAACTGTGACCCAGAACTGTTTATGGGCCATAGAGTTGCCAATCAATGCCAGCAGCATGCAGTGCCAGCAAAAGGTCCCTTGTAATCTCTTTCTGACCAGTTTTCTGACCGCTTAACATCTCTGAGCTGAAAGCTCCCAAAGCTGCTGTTGTTCTTACTGTCATGGCTACCTTCGAGGTCCAACACTGGTGCTCCTGTCATGCTCTAAGCCTGTGTTAACCCCACTGTAACAGATCTCTCCTGCAGACTTCTTAAGTTGTCTTAAGCTGGGAAAATGTTTTCCTCTGAACTTTTGTCAGCTCTGTCACTCCAAAACTTGATTTAAGTCATTATTTTAAAATTGTTTAGATGGGAATCTTGGGAGGGTTCATTTGGGTCCCAGCCTGTACTCCACGTTCTCGGTGGATAGTGAATTTCAATAAAAGGAATGAAATACTAAAAGGGCTTATGTGTAAGATACATCTTGGATTCCATTTATTCAAAAAATGCATTTTCCTCTTTTTGTGGACCTACACTCTCAGTAATATTCAGGGAACACAAATCTAAAATAAGCATGCTTAAGGCTAGGAGAAATCTTTAGAAGCTATTGATTCAGCTAACTAAACCTCAGAAATTACCCAGAACTAGACTTAGATTACACCAAACAGATGGGATTCTATTATTTGACTACTAACACTATGGGAAGTTATTTTTGTCACTAGATAGATGAATTCTTTGTTGATTTGATAAACTTCCTCTTAGAAGGATGGCCTAAATTAATTATAAACATAGGACATGGTAAGAGGTAGCTTCCCAAACCAACGAACAAATGTCCATTCTTTAGCCTCTAACATTTTGAGTCATGTCCTGCAATGTCACTGATATAGAAACTCTCTATCAATTCAGATTAAAACTTGCTCTCCAAGTTATAGTATCAGAAAGTTATCTTAAATACCAAGAAGCTGAGTAAGCACCAAGGACAGGCAGCCAGTATGTGTCAAATACAGGACTTGAACTCAGATTTTTCTGACCCTATGTCTAGCAAGCTCTCTATCCAATATGCCACACTGCCTCACTGCCTCCAAAATATCTTATATAAAATGACTAGTTTGGGGAAGTCTTATCCTTCCCTGCTTTCCTCTCAAGTAACTTTTCTTTTTTCATCTTATTCAGGGGGAAGAGAATTTTTTAAATTTTCATTTTTGTGAGTCTGTTTAATGAGAAAGTGTATTACTTTCTCTTAGAATTCTGTGCTTCTCTTTCTCTCCCAATACTTACCTTCCTCTCAAAATCCAGGAATCTACTCTCCTGGAACCCAGTACTCAAGAAATATGATTGGGAAAATACAGCTATTCTTCTTCATTGAATATGCATGGATTTGAATGAATCTTTAAGGTAGGGAGTGCCTGATAAAGTGCCTTACCTGGAGATAGCTTTTCATGAAACTGCATTAAAATTTCCTCTTTATTATTATCCATGAGACCTTGAACAAGTCACTTAAACTCTTTGGGTCTTAGTTTCCACATCTTTAAAATGAGAAGGTTAGATTATGTGACCTCTGAGGTTTCTTCTAGTTCTCAATCTATGACTCTATGATTCTATGAATCTTGTCTTGTCTCTTTCATATCCTAGCTGTATTTGAACTTTATGTGTTAGGCAAGTTATTAAAGTGCTGTGGGTCTCAGTCTCCACATTTACAAAATGAGAAGATTGAATTAGATGGCCTTTATAATTGATTTTCCAACTTTAAATCTTCAATTTAATTATTTAATTTAATTATATTCAATTTAAATTTTATCCAGAGGATAAAGCCTTGGATAAGGGCTAAGAAGATGGTTACTGAGAAGTAAGTTCAGAAAGAGAAATTTAACCTAATAAAATCTTTAATCACAAATCATTCAGGATGTCCCTTTTCAGGATGGGAGGTCTTTTATATGTATGTGTGTGATAATTTCACTTTGTGAAGAGACCAACAGAATATGTAGAAAAGATGGAAGAAAAACCAGGAAACTATTACAGTTGTTCAATAAAAATAGTGTGAAGAATATAAAAGCTCAGAAATGAACTAGGTTTGAGAGATCATCTGAACAACACAGACAGGGATTATAAAAATAGAAAAGAAGAGGAAAATGTGTTGGGAGAAAAGTTGAAACCAAGAAGTGACAGGACCTGTGCTTGAAGTGGACGGAATGGTCATAACTGAGAAGAGAGAGAAAGCTGAGCTGCTTAATTCTTTTTTTTATTTTACTTTCTCCTCAAAAGAGAATGGCCATTATACTAAAAATTACAGAATAAAAATGACTAATAGGGAAGAAGAGAGTAACTGCCCTCGATGAATTTAAGACACCTAGACTAGGTCCTGTAAGAGCTGGCACATGTCGTTATTGAGTCTGTCAGTGATATGTGAAAGATCATAGAATATGAGAGAGTTTACACAAGATGGGAGAAAGGTGAAGGTACAAATTTTCAAAAAGAGAGAAGGGAACAGAGCCTATAAAACAATGATAGTATTTTGACAATGATTTATTCTTGGATAAATTGTTAGTTGAATCATGTGCAAAGATCTAGAGACAATGGTTACATAGAGACAGCATGACTCCATCAAGAACAGGTAATGTTTGACTCACCACATTCCATATTTTGACAGGATTACTAAATTAGTAGATGGGAGAAAACTAGATGCTAGCAAAGCTTTTGATAATGTATCTTTGTGCTATCCTCCCAGAGAAGGCAGAGAAATAAGACAATAAGATCACAAGGAATTGGCTATTGTTGGATTGCTTGACTTAAAGAATACTAGTTTTTAGTAGTTTAATGTCTATGTGGCAGGAGATCTCCTTTGGAGTACCCAAGAGATCTGTGATTTTTCTTAATGATTTTGACAAAGACATATACAGTATGTCCCTCATATTTTCAGATGACACAAATCTGGTAGGGATAGCTAACACATGGAATGAGACAATTTCTGAAATGATCTTCACAGGCTAGAACACTGGGCTGAATCTAGAAAGAGGAGATTCAATAGGGCCAAATATGCAATGTTGCATTTGTGTACAAAAAATAAATTTCACAAGCATAATATGGGGGAAGGTATAATTATACAGCATTCATTATATCTTGTTTCTTAAAATATGTAGGGGGGTTACTAGACTGCAAGCTCACTGTGACTAAGCAGTATGAGGTAACAGCCAGAAAAAGCTAATGTGATTTTTGGCTTCATTTATATGTATATAAACTTCCAAGAATAAGGAGATGAAAATCCCACTGTACTCTGCCTTTGTCAGACTTCATCTGGATCATTGTGTTTAGTTTTAGTAACCACACTCTACAAAGGATATTGATAAGCTGCAAACAGTTTAAAGGAGAACAACCAGAGTGGTAAAGAATTTAGAATCCATTTCATATGAAGATTAGTTTAATGTACTGGGCATGTTTAGCCTGGAAAAGGGAAGGCTCATAGTAGTCTATAAATATTTGAAGAACTGTCTTGTTAAGAAAGGGATAAACTTCTCTTTGACCACAGAAGGCAGAACCAGTAACAATGAATAAAAGTTGAAAAGGGCCAGATTTAGTTTTTATATTAGGTGGAAAGGAGGCTAGAAATGTTGGGTTTCTTTTAACATTTTTTCCCAATTATATGTAAAGGCAATTTTAACATTTAGAACTCATCAGTTCTTTCTCTGAAGATGGATACAATTTTTCATCTTAAGTCCTTTGGAATTTTCTTGAAGTATTGCATTGCTAAGAATAGCTAAGTCATTCACAGTTGATCATTACAATATTGTTGTTACAGTGTACAATGTACCCCTGTTTCTGTTCATTTCATTTTGTATCAGTTCACATAAGTCTTCCCAAGTTTTTCTGAAAGCATCCTACTCATCATTTCTTACAGCACAATAGAATTACATCACAATCATATACCACATCTTATTCATCCACTCCCCAATTGATGAACATCCCCTCAATTTCCAATTCTTTGCCACAATAAAAAGAGGTACTGTAAATATTTTATATCTATAGGTCCTTTACTTTTTTTATTTTTTATGTCTTTGGGTTACAAACCTATTTGCTAGGTCAAAGGATATGCCCAGTTTTATAACCTTTTGGGTATGGTCTCAAATTGCTCTCCAGAATGGTTTGATCAGTTCACGACTCCACCAGCAGTGAATCATTATCTCAATTTTCCCACATCCCCTCCAACAATTGTCATTTTCCTTTTCTGTCATATTAGCCAATCTGATAGGTTTGTGGTGGTAAGTCAGAGTTGTTTTAATTTGGATTATTCTAATCAATATCGATTTAGAGCATTTTAATATGACTATAGGTAGCTTTGATTTATTCATCTGAAAACTTACTGTTCATATCCTTTGACCACTTATCAACTGGGGAATGACTTGTGTTATAAATTTGACTCAATTTTCTATGTTTGAGAAATAAGGTATTTATCAGAGAAACTTGATGTGAAATATTTTCCCAGTTTTCTTCATTCCTTCAAATCTTCACTGCATTGATTTTGTTTTTCTAAAATTAAAAAAAATCATGCAATCAAAATTATCCATTTTACATTCCATAATATTCTTTATCTCTTACTTGGTCATGAATTCTTCCCTTATCTACAGAGCTTACAGGTAAACTATTCCATGCTCCCCTAATTTGCGTATTCTGTCACTGTTTATGTCTAAATCATGTACCCATTTTGACTTTATCTTGGTATATGGTGTGAGATATTGGTCTATAGCTACTTTCTGCCAAACCACTTTCTGTTTTTCCTAACAGTTTTTATCGAATAGTGAGTTGTTGTCCCCAAAGCCTGGATCTTTGGATTTATCAAAAACTAGATTATTCTATGGTAACTAGATTACTCTGGTTATTTACTAATAATAGATTAAATATTGTGTACCTAATTGAATTCTGTGATGCAGAATTTCAGAGCCAGTACCATGCTGTTTTGATGACTACCACTTTGTAAAACAGTTTGAGATCTGCTATGGCAAGGCTACCCAACTTCACAGCAACTTTTCCAACAATTTGATCTTTCTAAAAGTGAAATGGACTACCTCAAGAGATTTTCCCATTCTATAGGTGTTTAGAAAGGGACTGCACAACCACTTGCCTGGTATATTAAATGCCTATTCTTTTTGTGTAGATGCTAAGCTAAATGACTACTGAAGTCCCTTCCAATTCTCAAATACTGGAATCATCTAAGGAGTCCTTTTGTGAAACCCACATCATTTTAAAAAATGAACAAATATTAAGTTTTTATCAAGTGTAGTACATGAAAGTGGAAAAAAAAACCACTTACAGCCTAATTATGGAATAAGACAAGTAAAACTAAAAGTATGAAAGGAGGTTGAATATGATAAGAATGAGGGAGAGATAGAGTCTAAGTGTATTGAGAAATGTGAAGTGGAAGAGACATCTTTCACCTGAGAACATCCAGAAAGGCTTTATATGTGAGGTCTGCCTTGAAAAAAAGGAATTTCTGAAAGTAGAGATGTGGAAGGAGCATATTCATTCTAAAGGGGATGGCTTTCATAAGTGAATGGAATCAGGGCAGCACAGAATGAGATCAAGAAACTCATTTTACCCTTGAACTTCACACACCGGATATACCTGCTGTCTCTGTGGTCTCTCCTCCTAATTGGCTAGGAAAGAAAGAAGGAAGAAGGAATGAAGGAAGGGAGAAAGGAAAGGAAAGGAAAGGAAAGGAAAGGAAAGGAAAGGAAAGGAAAGGAAAGGAAAGGAAAGGAAAGGAAAGGAAAGGAAAGGAAAGGAAAGGAAAGGAAAGGAAAGGAAAGGAAAGGAAAGGAAAGGAAAGGAAAGGAAAGGAAAGGAAAGGAAAGGAAGGAAGGAAGGACAGAGGAAGTGAGCGAGGCAGAGAAGGAAAGGAGAGTGAGGGAGAGAGAAAGGAAGGATGGGAGGGAGGGACAAAACAAGCACTTATTAATTTGCTACGACATGTTAAGAACTTTGCAAATATCTCATCTGATCCTTGCAACATCTTGGGAGGTAAGTGCTGTAATTATTTGGATTTTACGGTTGAAGAAACTGAGCCAAATAATAGGTTAAATGACTTGCCTATGATCACAAAGCTAGTAAGTATCTGAGGGTTGGATTTGAACTCAGGTATTCCTGACTCAAAGCCTAGCACTCTATTGACTATGTCAGAATCAGGATTCATGCCTTACTCTCAAGAATTTCTTCACCATCGCATAGAAACATCTTCATCCTGGAAACTTACTCCACCTGTGTATTTGACATATTAAAAATTCTTTCCATCCCCCACATCTTCTCCTTGTGATTAACTGGTTCCTGCCAATATTGACATTTTAAAGAGGTTGCACTGGCCAGCTATGTTGTCATACCTCTCCAGACTGCACTTAATCCTGACTGTCTGGACTTTCTCTATCATGCTCCTTGTACGAGGTATCTTCATCTATTCCTCTTCCCCTTTTGTACCTTTTTTTTTCTTTTATACACTATTTTTCCCCATGAGAATGTAAGCTACTTGAGGGAAAGGGTTTTCTTTCTTACTGTCTAGATTTGTATTCCTAGCACTCAGTACAGTTCCTGGCACAGAGTATGCACCAGGCTTAAAGAATGCTTCCTGACTTGATTTGATTTGTTGACCAGGAAACAGCAAGTCATTAAGTCTAACTGGAAAGGAAAGTGAATTAATTTGGGAAGAGTGAATTAAGGTTAGAATTTTATATTGGAGCCAAACTATGTAGAGGTTGAATGCTAGGTTAAGGGCACATCCAAGGATAGATCCTGGAACCAAGCACTCAATTCTCTCATTTTGTCAAATGACAAAAATGGAAGCAATTTCTAAAACCCTCCCAATCCTGACATTTCATAATGCTATGAATTTCAGTAAACTGACTTCAAAGTGACCCCAAATTATTTCATTTTAATTTAATTAATGACAGTAATGAAAATGAAAATTTAACGCTGTCATTAAATAGCCCTTCAAGCTGACTAGGGGGGAAATTCATTTATTCTTCATTGGCTGCTCATATCTGTTCTCAGAGTTTTTCAGACCCCCAGAGATAAAGTCCTACTTGTCAGAATATCTCAAGAAGAATCAACATTCTAACTGATACTCTTTCAGATGGTAATAGAGGAGGGGGTGGGGAATCAATATACAATAAAAATTTAGTGATTCATTTTCTGGCTGTTTATGTTTTAAGCTATGCTGCTTCAGTAAAAAAATGCTATAGAATAAAAATATAAATGAGACATTGCATCAGTTTTAGGACACTCAGTTTGGGCATTAACAGCAATGAAAAGAGCTCCCCCCCCAAAAAAAATGCAGGAGACATTTTGGCTGCCTACACCAGACTCTGTACCATACAGAAGTTATCTTAGATAACTTAGACTGCTTTTTTCAATGTCTCCCAACTAAAGACGTTTTTCAATTTCACAGAGACATCAATAACGAAAATTGAGAAGTGGTAATGTTCACCAAAAAATATAGACACAGGTCATTTTAAAGGTAATGAAAAGAACTCATCACCATAAACACACAGAAAATAGGTTTAAAAAAATAACATTACCATTATGTGTGGCTTTTTTCCACTTTTAATCTACATTTTCAGTAGTTAGTTAGTCAGCACCATTTTCCTTGCCCTAACTCCAGAAAATGTGAATTGGCTGACACCTTAATGTAACTGATGAACTTGACCTTCTTCTGTCTGTAGGCATTTCTATGCTATTTTAAAATTTCTTCTAGGTTTATTTCATCAGCATATGCCTATATTTCACACATAAATGCCACAGCTTCTGAGGTCTTAGAAAATAAAGGACTCCAGGAAAATGTGAATGTTCAAGTATTTAAAATAGAGAAAATGCAAAGAGGAGGTCAATTTGGGCCTTTGTTCTCTCAATCCATCTAAAACTCAGTTAAATTCTCTGAATTGATTATGTTCTCTTTGATTTTCTTTGCTTTCGCTGCATATCTCACAAATTAAATTTCTATGTATGTTTATATATCTAAATATATGTAAAACTAAATATATAATACTATTATATACATACATATATACATATATGTGTATATATATGTAAACATATATATGTGGGGAGAGAGACAGAGACACACACACACACAGAAAGAGAGAGAGAGAGAGAGAGTGACAGAGAGACAGAGACAGAGAGAGAGTGACAGAGAGAGAGAGAGAGAGAGAGAGAGAGAGAGAGAGAGAGAGAGAGAAACTGTGATTAGGAGTAGCCTGAAAAAGATTCACTTTAAAAGGTATGGGTATCTCTGTTGAAGTAATCTAAGATAAGGGTAAGGCTTTTCTTGGTTTTGCCATTGAAGACATCATCATAAAGAAGTTATTAAGGTCATCCCACTGATAACCTATATATGGTTCATGATTGAGCCATGATTTTAGGAAGTTGGGAATAATATATATTGGTGTTATACTTTTTCAGTTGGGCCTATAAAAAAAAGTTTGAAAAAAATTTCAAGAGCCAGATCAAAATACAACCATACCCACACACAGACATAGTTGCATAAGGGTGCTGGAGGGTATAGCATTCTCATCTGTGCATTCTTCCTCGCCTAACCTAGAGAAATTTTTAGGCCCAGAAATAGTAACCTCTTAGCCCCAGAGATGGCAGCCATGGAAGAGCAAAAGCAGAATGACTGAGCAGTTTCTGGAATGGGGAACCCCATTACCCCATGAGACTGGGAGCAGCCTGGGTCAGTGGTAGAGTGGCAAAGTACCTGACTGTAGCCACCTGGAGAAGGGGGTAAGGTCATAAGGGGTTTTTCTTATCAATGTTGAGATCCTTTAAAGAATGAAGAAGTGATATTCCCTTTGTACTTAATCTGTTCAGATTATATCAAAAATATTGTGTTCAGTACTGAGTAGCAAACCACTCCAGTACCTTTGCCAAGAAAACTCCAAATGGGGTCATAAAGAGTCAGACGTGACTGAAATGACTGAACAATAACAGTAAGTGAGTACCAGAGGTTAGAAAGTGTGCTGATAAACTGGGCAGCATCTAAAGGAGGGCATCTAAGATTGTGAAGGTCACTGAACCCATGTTCTGTGGGAACTGTTTGAAGGCACTGTGGATCTTTAGCTTAATGGAATTAGTTCCATTATGAAGAAATAGTATCAGAATTAATCTTTGGGGTCCTAGTCAGTCAGCAAGTCTTTATTAAACACTTACTACACACAAGGCATTTAACTATATACCAAGGATCCAAAGAAAACATAGGCCTTGCTCTCAAGAAGCTCACATTCTAGTGGGGGGGGGGGAATAACAGCAACAGGCAAATACATATGTATATACAGGGTGTATACAATGTAAATACAAGGCACTCTTAGGCTGAAGGGGCTACTGAGATGGGCACAGAAGTCCTTCTGCCAAAGACAGAATTTGAGTAGGCCCAGAAAGCTAGGAGTCAGGAGTATGAAAGGAAAGCATTCCAAGTACAATTGCATGGAGTCAGAAAATAGAGAGGTGTGTGCAAGGTGGAGAAAGTAGGCAAGTATAATTGGATTGCAGAGTGTATGAAGGGAAGTAGAGTAAAGAGATTGGAAAGGTATGAGAAAATAAGGTTGCTTTATTTTCAATCCTTTATTTAAGGATTTTATATTTGATCCTGGGGATAATATAGAGAACACTAATGTTTATTGAGGAGGGATGTGACTTGTTCAGACCCATCCTTTAGGAAGATTACTTTGTCAGTCAAAAGAAAGAGAGATTTACATCAGGTAAGCCAATCAAAAGGCTCCATAGGAGAGATAATGAGGGACTATAAAAGGGTCATGACCATGTGAGTAGAGAGAAGGGGAAGTATACAAATATTATAAGAATACAAGTGACCAAAGTTAGAACATATATATGTGTGCTTAGTGTGAGGAAGGAGTCAAGGTGACAGCAAGTTTCTGAGCCTCGGTGGCTAGAAAGACAGTGGTGCCATTAGAAATAATATGAAAATTGCTAAGAGGGGAGAGTTTGGGAGAAAAGTATATTAAATTTGTTATTTAGGTAGGTAGAATTTAAAATGGTAATTGGGCTATGGGGCCAATTGGACATGACCAAGAGGCAGGCAGTGCAAGACAAATTCAAGGGAGAGATTTAGGCTAGTTATATAGAGCTGGGAATCAGCTTCATAAAGATGATAATTGAATCCACTGAAACTAGTGATCACCCAGTGCAATAGTATAAGGGAAAAAGAGAAGAGCCTTAATGATAGAATCTTGGGGAATAACTGTCTGTGACCTGGATGAAGATCTCATATGGGATATTGTGAAGGAGTGGTTAGCTAGATAGGAGGAAAACCAAGAAAGAATAATGGCAGGAAAACCTAAATAGGAAAAAGTGTCTAAGCAGTAGTTGAATGACAGTGTTAATGGCTGCAAAGAGGTCCAAAAGGATGAGAATTGGATACAAAAAGTCTGTTAGGCTTGGCAACTTAGAGATGGCAAAATGAGGAGCAATGAATATCAATTTCATAAACGCAAAATTAGGTTTGGTGTCAAGAAAAACTTCCTAATGTTTAGAACTGTCCAAACACAACCCTACCCTAAAAAAGCAAATGTGGAGCCATCACAATAGGCAGCCGTTACAGAGTTCCTATTAGTTGGAAGTAATACAACACTGTACTACCCTTTGTGATACCCTTTCTTTTGGGGTGTGGATTGGTCTAAGTTGACACTGAAGTTCCTTCGAACTCTGAAATTTTGTGATTCTGCAATTTGTATACCTTTGGAATAAATTTATTAGGAAAAATAAGGGATGGTATAGGTTATCTATTCTAAACCTTCATTTTACAGATGAGGAAATGGAGGCCTAAAAAGTCAAGTCCACAGTTGCATAGATAGTAAGTAGGAGAGTTTGCTCAGAATTCAGTTCTTCTAACTCCATACTTAGTACTTTCCACCATATAACTATAAATGGAAGGAAATTAAGGAGGCACTATCTTGACATAGCTGATTTTTTTTCTGAGTTGACATACTTTCCCAAAATGTTTTGATAGTAGGCAAATATTAGACAATTTCTAAATAGAAGTGGTGAAGTGGCAGATTCAAAATTTCAAGCAATGATGAAAGCCGTCTCTCGTATTTTGCACAGTGGAAAAGGGATTTCACTCCATTTCACTTTTCAGAGAATGTCACAAGGTAGATCTTGTTACAGTGAATATCAAAGGCTTGTCCAGATTATTATTATTGTTTGTAATGAAGAAGTTTGAGGTAAGATGACTAAGAAGCCTCCTTGTTATATGGAAATTTCACTGATACGGAGTCTTGACTTGCACATTTCCAACATAGAGACATGAATAAGTCTCTTTTTTCAGTTTTGCATCTCCAAATATTCCTCTTGCAATGCGTTACCGTCTGCCCCACTTCTGTGCTAGCAGAAGGACTAAGAGTATTGTTCCCTTCTCCACCTGCTGGCTGAAAACTAACTGCTCATTGTAACAAAGATAAAATGAAATAGGAGGTATTGTGAGAAATGGGAGGAAAGTACTTCCTATAATATTAAAATAATTGAAATATGGGCTTAATCAATGATTTCCAATAATCTTTCATAAACGATGGCAAATAGAAGTGGTGTCAAAGGACTGGAACAGAGACAATTAATCAACCACTAAACATTTACTAAGCACCTACTCACTATGTTCAAGAAATAATAAAAATGAAGACAACAACAACAACAAACTAAACAATCCCTACTGTTATGGACTTTGAATCCCATTAGGACACAACGTGTGACTATATAAGTATATATAAAATATATATATTCAGAATAAATACAAGGCAATTAGAGAGGGAAGGTACTAAGAGTCCCTCTGGGGAATCACAATGGTATGCTTTGCATAAGTGTTCCTTGAATTGTGTCTTGAAGTCATTGAAGGATTCTATGAGGTTGGCGTAAGGAATAGATTTTCAAAAAAGGGAACAAGGTGACATCTGCAATCTATAGGCAGGCCAGCCCCTGACAAAATTCTAGACCATATGAAACAGATGGTTTTAAAGTGAACATGGAAGAAAATTTTCCACAAAAACCTAAAACAGTGAAGGCCACAGAGAGCAGCAGATATAATAAAAGACCACTACTCATTAACATAGGGGAGAACACATCTAAGAGAAATGGCCTTGATATTAATGATCTTAGATATTTACAGATAAGTGTGCATAACAGCTAGCATTTCAAAGCTCTTTAAGGTTTGCAAAGGGCTTTATAAATGTTAATTCATTTGACCTTCACACCCCTTGGTTTCCAGAGGTAGGTGCAATTATCATTATTCCCATTTTAGAGATGACTAAACTGAGACTGAGAGAGAGTTTGCCATGGCTACAAATCTAAGTATCTGAGGTAGGACTTGAACTGTATTCTTTCTGACTACCAACATTATTAACTGTGCCATCTAACCACACTCTAGAGGCTTCCATAAAATAGACACTGTTTGTTGAACTAAAGATCTCAGTGCAAAATTAATTTAACATTATACATGTCACCAAGACTCGTTGGAATGTTTCAACTACAACATAATATCATATAAATATCAAACCATATCTGAGAAAAAGGTGGCCAGCTGTTTGGGAGGATGGATCGTATTATGAACATCAAGATAAAATTGGGCAAATTCCTGTGCCTCCCAAGGGATTAAGGCAAAGATTTGGTGGAACCTTTGGACCTGGTTGAGGTGGGGCATGAGGCATATTTAAAATATTCTCCTTCTAATCTTCAGTTAAGCATCTTTGCCCCAGGATTCATTTCAATTAGGAATAGATTATGGGTACCAATGAAGATGGGAGTGGGTTGGTACTTCAGAAGATCTTTGTTCCTGGCCTCTACCTCTGGACCTGCAGCATCATATTGCATAACCCATATTCTATATTCCTTCTATTTCCCTGACATGATTAAAAATATCACTTTTTCCATATTTGTAATGTCCTCTACCATAAAATCTCTTTCCTGACATTCCAAAGAGCTGTTGAAATATTCCACCTCCTCTACAAAGCCTTTGCTGACAAACTACGTGCAAAAGTGATGATTTCTCAACTCTGTTCAATTATGCAAAAATCTTAACTCTAGTTGAATTTATTAGTGTCCAAAATATATTTACTCTTTTGTCTCCTTCAGTGCCCTCTAATTGGTCATGCATTTTCAATAGCTATATTACGGGAGCACTAACAAAAATGGAATTTCTTTGAGTACATTCCCAGAAGTAAACTGTGTCTCCTATCCAAGGACTAGCCTAGTTAAGAATTTAGTAGATTGGCCAGCACCTGAGGTTGCTATGGAAACTGATTTCTTTATATATAATATGTAGTATTTTTTTTATGGATTAGTTTAATGTTTTTTAAGATCTCTGTTGCTCTGTGTACTGTTTCTACACTTGATAACCATTTATTCTTAGATTGTACCCTCCCTGAGGGGCAAGGTTAGTTTTGACCTTGTGTTTTATACAGAAGTGTTTCCTTAATTCATTTTTTCAAGTAACTAAAATCTAATTTCTCTCCTTCCAACTTCCTCCCTCTATTGAAAAAATAAAAATAAAACCTTTATAACAAATGTTCATAGACAAGCAAAACAAATTCTTGCATCAGCCCTATCCTTTAATACAGATTTTATTCTGCATCTTGAGTTCATCATCTCATCTGGAAGTTGATTACATTCTTCATTATTGATCCTCTGAAATCATGGTTGTGCCCATTATGATGATCAGAGTTTTTGAATATATAGAAGTGGTTTATACAGGTTTAAACTTAAATCCTCCACTGACATCTGAGCACAGGACCTCTAAATACTATGATGTTTGGTTTCTGGAAGGTGGTGAAAACAGTGCTGATGCTCTGATAGATCTTGACCAAACTGGTAAGGTGATAGTATGGGCCACTATACCTGTTATCTGAAAACCAGCCTTGCAAAGTTGGAAGGGCTCATCTCCAGTTTTGCTGCTAGATGGAACAAGCTTGGCCGTGGACATTCAAAAATCATCTACTAATAGAGTGTATGTGATCGATGTGAGTCAAGGGAGTACCAACACTGATGAAATTAAATTAAAGGATTAAAGGAAATGGATTAAGAATGGGTTGGTGATGACCATGATATATTTGCATCCCTTTCATTTCTTCACATTTCTAGTACAAGGCTACAATTTTTAAAGTTACATTAATAGATAATAAATACAAAATTACAGTATCAATGGATACATTACACTGTCATTAGTTTGGTGAATTAAAATGTATATATATATATGATATTTATCTTTCATAATTTATTTTTTTAAAAAAAATTGGCCATGTTTTATTGCAAAGATATTTATCTATCTTGTTTTAACTATTACTAATTTATTATGGTTGAAATAATGGATCATAGTAATTTTTATTGTTTTATAAGTAACCCATTTTTCCTCTGTGGTCTTTAAAAACTGTTTATTAATGTATTCTTCCTCATTTATGATTATGTAAAATGACCAATTGGTATCTTTATATTCATATTTTCCTAACTTTTCTTTTGCTTGTCATTGACAATCAGTCATGTCAAATAGTTAATTATATTCAGTTCAGTACTATACATGGGTACTCTGGCCAACAGGATGTGAAACCAGCTGTGAAGATGGATAACTGGGGCTTCCAGGGCACATTGGAGGACGATTCTGGAAGCAGGAGCAAAAAGACCCCCTTCTTTATATCAGAACCTCTGAAGTAATGAGCAGCCTGGCCAGTTCCTGTCCTGCCTTGTTAAAGGAGAAGGCTTGGGAGCCCTACTGTTTGGGGCCAGGACCCAGTCTCTTATTTATTCCTCCTTTCACCCTTTTCCCATCAATCAGATATCTATACTCAGCACTTACAGCTATGTTTGGGCATGATTTTATATTGGGACAGTTGTTATCATCATACTATAGGAGCATGCCACCTTAACTTTGCTGTTTGTTTGGGGTGTGTGTGTGTGTGTGTGTGTGTGTGTGTGTGTGTGTGTGTGCGCGCGCGCGCATTTTAAGATAGTTTCACACCTGGGGATTTTATTTTTCAGAAAGGAAATTATTGTTAATTATGTCCTGTTCATACGGATGTTTAAATTAAAAGCAAAATTTTTGAAGCCGAAAAAAACCTTGTTAAACAAAAACACAAGTAATATATCAGACAATATCAAACATGGAACAGTTAAGCTTCTTTTTTATTTGGTTTGATCTATAACACATTCATCAAATTTCAGATATCATCTGATGTTTTTTCCCAGAATGTTTTACTATGCCAGTAGGCACAGAAAGGGAGAAATTAAGGTATCTCACCTATGCTTTTAGAAACCCTTGCTATCAACTAATAGCAAAAACAAACAAATAAATATAAATATGCATACATGTATATTTCTTTTCCTGACTTCATGTCATAGTGATCTTGTTTCTGATTGGCCCATAAGGATTTGTGGTCAATATATTAATTTTACTTTCTAAATACTAGCAATAGGGGGCAGCTAGGTTGTGTGTTGGATCAAATTCTGGGCTTAGAATCAGGAAGACCTGAGTTCAAATCAAGCCTCAGACACTTACTAGCTTTGTGACCCTGGGCAAGTCATTTAACCCTCTTTGCCTCAGTTCCTCATCTATAAAATGAACTGGAGAAGGAAATTGCAAACCACTCCAGTTTTGTTGCCAAGAAAACCCCAACTGGGGTCACGAAGAGTTGGACAGGACTGAAAAACGACTGAATAACAATGAAAATGGTAGCAAAGATATGCAGCACCAACACGGTTGGTGTCCTCACGTGCCTTTTTAGGAGGGGTTACACCTGATAAATTTTGTTTTGCCTTCCTCTCTCTCTCACCAATCTTCCTTACATCTTAGTAAATTGCAAAATTGTACGTTATAGTTCTGGAGGAGAACAAGCATGCATTTTTTAAAGATGCTATAGAAAGTAGAGAATAATAATATATGTGTTTCAATGATACATATACAAACACATGCCTACTAGCAGAATAGATCAATCTTTAAGAGAGAGAGAGAGAGAGAGAGAGAGAGAGAGAGAGAGAGAGAGAGAGAGAGAGAGAAGGTTTTTTGATTTCACTCCAACATCTACATATAACCACAGGCCCTTAAGTGCATAGAGTGTTCTATGTCCCTTGCAAATGTATCACAAACTGCCATTCTTGCCTAATAACAGAAAGAACAAGATCACTGTGCTTTTGGACACTAGAGGGATGTTAGAAATCTTCATACCAGCTAAAGATACTGTACAGTATGTTCAACAAAGGCAAGCTAAGAAAATGTGAGGTCTGAAAACTATGGCTGTGCGCCAACCAGGCTCATCAACAAGTAGCTCATTTTAGCAGGCTGGACAAAACCCCTCTTTCATGGAAGAACAGTATGTCACTATCCCCTCCCCCCTTCCCTCCCTTAAAAATCCTATCCACGTCATTTGCACTGACTTCATCAGCTTCACGATGAAACTGTGATGAATGCTGGCAAGCATTTTGTATTATTTCTATGAATAGCCAGGACAAGAGGCTAATTAGTGTACTGCCAGTGTTTTAGCCACTAAGTTGCAAAGTGCCGTCCTTGCTCACAAAAACCTCAACTTCCAAACTGTCAGTGCTGTCATGGATGTCAGCAATTTGGGTATTAATCTGAAATGAAACTGAAAAGCCTATGTAGTCATACTTTCATTTTCTCAGTACTCAGGCCAATTTAAAATTTGAACATGGAGATTCGACTAAGTTGCTGAAGCATAGGGATGCTCTCCATTTTGGTTTCCACGTACCTTACAGATCTCTAGCTAATACAGTGCTTTTGATGAACAATGCTGTTCTATTCAGCAAAAGCAAAAGGGGTAAGTGAAACATGACAGCCTCACAGGACATCTCAAATCTCTGATAGAAATGGAAAGAATAAACTGCAAGTCCCTCATTTTCGATTTCCTACAAGTAGGGAAAATTAAGAGATTAAACCCAAGAGGCCATCTCAACTAACATCTTTGTTTTCCAGATATGCAAATGGAGGCCTCAAGAGGTGAAGTATTTTGTCTAAAGTCCTAAAGCAGAGTCCCACAGAGTTAGGACCAGAACCTGTGTCTCTTGGATTCTAGTCCAGAGCTGTTTGCACAAATGCTCTAATTACTCGTTTCTTTGCTGTGTTTATCATGATGAATACCTGACATGATATCATACATTTGATGAATCCATAATAAACATTTATTGATGATAATGAATTATCAGCACAATATACAAGCAGAAGAAGACATATTTGAATATGTTAAAATAATTATTGATAATAAACTTAACTTGGAATTGTGTGAATTTCTATTATCTGATAATTATAAAAGAGTTTGTGATTAAAAGGTTATTCTGGAACACCATTTATATGTAAAGTTATTTTCAGTCATGTTTTTCTCTAGTCTTGAAAAATATTAAATATTACTTTGCAGGAAGTATTTTCATCAAAATATAGACTTTGAGGTAATTCCACAGATCATCTAATCCATACCTCTCCTGCTAGGAATAATGAAGTCATTCTGAACAGGTGAGTATCACTTTTTTTTTTTTAAATAAAGAGACTTTCATCAAAACTACTTGCAACTTTATTTAGTGTATATAAGCCTTCTACTTCAGAAATCTGAGTTTTACAACTAATAAGTCATCCATTTTCTTTCATATGTCCTCAGTAGGGGTAGAGAAAAATGTTCATTGTCTATTATGTCAGATTAAACAAACACAAAATTCTCTGTATAATAGTATGAAAAGATGATATGGTCAAAGACTTCGAATAAAGTCCTGTGGCTTATTATGGTGGGACCTGACCTGCGATGGTTTTTAGTATCATTTACACTGCGAATATCTGAAAAAAAAATCAGTTAACTAAATCAGGGATGTCCAAACATGGGCTCCATGTGGCCCACAGTGAGATTTATACAGCCCACCTACAAAGCATAGAAATTTATATAAATGCTTTAGTAAATGAAGCTGAGCTACTGCAGAGCTCTCACTAAAAGGGCAAATCAAAATATATGGTCTATTTTTTCAATAAAAACCTAAGGTTGGACAGCCCTGAACTAAATGATGACTTTAGCCTGATTCTTTAAGACTCATTGAGATAGAAAGTTCATATATATATATATATATATATATATATATATATATATATATATGTATGTATGTATTTAAAATCTTCGCTAGCTGCTTTATCATCTATTCAAACTCTCCCACCAAACACAGGAATCGATGACCTTGTTTCTTATGAGGTAACCCCCCAAAGTCGTAGTGTAGATTATAAACACAGTAATAGATCGTTATCAACTCCTACATTCTAACCTAGACTGCATTAGTAAGCACCTCCTTTCTAATATTTTTAAAAATCCCAAAGGACATGAGGTAACAAGTAATAGATAATAAAATCAAGATTTCATAGTCTACTAAAGAGACTTTCTTTTCCCTTCTTTCTTTCTTTTCAGTGGGTGGGAGGAGGTGAGAGAGATAAAAGGGAATATTTAACACTTGAAAAAAAGAAATAAAATTTTTTAAAAAAGAGACAGCATTTAGCTGCCAAGGAAGATTCTACTTGGGAATCTCTAGCTGACACATCATTACATCATTTCAGAATATCTCCAATGCTTTCCTGTTGAATGTGGCATTTAGAAGAAAACTCCTGTTCTGTCTGTGTAGAAAATAGATTGCAAATGAACACATTTTCCATAGGCTTCCTAACACAAGTGTCTGTCAAACTTGAATTCGGAGTGATAATGATTCCAAGTCGGAAATTTATAACTGCTGTTACTTTTGATTATATATAGCCAGGAAAATCTAAATGTTTTATGCAGTTTAAACGTAATTTTTTGCTCACTTTTACCTCAAAACCACTAAAGTCACTTGGTTTGTTTAACCTCAGGCTTTGTTTCACCATAATCAAATTTAATATGTTATTATTGCACAGAAATAGACACAAAAACACATATGCACAATGCGTGGGTCCTATACTTAACCATGGGTAGATATCTCTGTGTATTGTGTATCTACATGTTGCATATTAATGCTTCTCATAGCTGTTTATGTAACAGTTTGTTTTTCAGGGCTCCCTGGAAAATCTGTCTGCAGTATTTTCTTTCCACTGGTTCTAGCTATGTTCTCTGTATCAGCACCCAGAATGAACTGACTCCTTCTTCAAAATGATAGCTACTCAAGCATATGAAGACAACTAAACATTCCTCATTGTGTCAAATCTTCTGTATGACAATAACAAATTATAAGACACATTAATTGTAATAAATCAGTATATACATTGTATATATATATACACAGAGTATATGTACTGTATATATACATATAGAGTATATATACATGTGTACTACATATGTGTGTATATATGCCACATATATGCATACATGTCTATATCCAATATACGTACATACACATACATATTTGTATTTGTGTGTATATAATATTTGTGTTTTATATATACATATGTATACACACACATATATTATACCTATATATCACAAATACTGGGTGACTTTTAATCAAATTATAATTTTCAACAGGTTCCAAAGAGTATAGTTAATCTCAACAGGATACAAAGATTGTAAAGATTTCTCAAACTGCTTACATTCTAATAGCAAGTAAATAATCTGGACCCCAATAATTAGAACATAAGGGAGAATGAGATGGAGCAAAGGAGAGATCTAGATGAATCTTCCAGAAAAATATGAGTACGAAAAGACCACTTTTAGTTTTGGTAGCAAAGAGAGGGGATGGATTTGGGAAGATTACAAGGAGGAAGTGACTTAGAGATAGAATTTCTGACCATTTGGTTCAATTCAGCAAATATTTAATGCCTACTCTGAGCAAAGGTAGTGTGCTTTGTACTTAGAATAAAAGACAAAGATCTAAACACCATTTCCCTTCAAGGAACTTTCATTCTACTGCTAGAATATAACAAACTTAGAGATAAGTACATAGAAGGTAATTTGGGGAAGAAGTGAAAACAAACATCTGGAAGACTGAACTTTCTGGAGGATCTGGCATCTGAGCTGAATTTTGGGGATTTATAAGGATTCTAAGAGGCTAAATTGTAGTGAGATGGCAATCCTGTCCTTTCATCCTTTCTTTCTTCCTTGTCTGTCCCTTTATGTACTGGCTCCTTCCCTGCAGCCTTAAAATACTTCTCTCTCATCCCAAACCACACTAACAAAAATACTTCACTTGCCATACGTGTTTATCCCCTTGTGCTATTGCCTTCTGTTTGCATTGCCTTTCACTGTGAAATACCTAGTAGGAATAGTCTGTTCTTGGGTGAATGCTTCATCACCACTCATTCATTAAACAACTCTGCTTTCTAATTTATCACTCAACTGAGGCTGATAGGTTGCAAAATCTATTAGCTGCTAAATCTCATGGTGTCTTCTTACTACTGATATCCATATAGCTGCTACTTTCACTTTCTCTCCCACCCAATCCCCCTGCCCTCCTGAAATGCCCATTTTGATCGGTTTTGTTGACAGTACTTTGCATTATCTTGAGCTCCTTTTTTGGAACAGAGTGGGCTCTTAAAACTATCTCACTTTTTCTATGTGTAACTACAATCACATTAGTTAAATCAGTTCAATGTTTGACACATAACCACTTAATATAGCTTATTCATTGATCCCTGCATACATCTTTCTACCTAAATGATTGATTCATTTCAGTCTCCTTTTCTAGTTAATTACCCATCCTCTCTCCAAGCCTTGGTGTCCCACAAGTTTCAGTTCTGGGTAACATTCTTTTCTTTCTACATTTTCTTCTTTGGTAAAAACCTTGCTTATAGCATGATTTTTTTTTCTATATCAAGTGACTCCCATATCCAGCTTTATTCTGTCTCAAGTTCTAAATCAATGGTTCTTAAACCCTTTTGCAGTCTTATGAACTCTATGTGCCCTTATTTGAAATAACATTTTAAATGCATAAAATTAAATACACAAGATTACTATGGAAACATTATACTGAAGTAAAAATGATTTTTTAACCATCCAGATTCTCAACCTTCCTGAAATTTATCTATAAGACCCCTGGAGGTATATGACCCTGGGTTAACAAATGCTATTAAAAATAAAACACCTCACCCTGCTTACATGCATCCTTCTGCCTCTGCTCCACACTTTCCTATTTATAGGTCCTAGGTATAGACATCCTATTACAGGTTCTGTGTTTTCACAACACTCTATAACTTAGATCATTCTGTAAAATATTTATCATTTCAACCTTCCAATTAATCTATATTAGCATTTGTACACTATGCAATTAAAATCACCATATATACTGTGAATATAATGGAAAGATCACTAGATCATTTAGACTCAGAGATCCCGTGTTCTGATCCTGCTTATTACTACTTTTCTGAGTTTAGGCAATTCACATAACCACTCTCAATCTAATAATCCTTGTGGATAAAATGAAAAAGTTGAATAATAGTCCTAGGTCCTATAATCCTATCATTTCCCTTGATTTAGACAACATACTTCTATTAATAAAGCTAAAGACTTAATTAACTTTTTAGTACCCATGCTACACATTGACTTGTGTTAAATTTTTGATCAGCTAAGACCTTCAGTTGTTTTTCCTATGAACTTTTATCAAACCAGTTCATGTAATTTTGTAGTTACTTTAAACTAATAACAAACCTTTACATTTATACATATCATACTTTATCTTATTCCTTTTAAATGATTTTTCTAGTCTATTGATGTATTTTTAATTTAAATGTCTTTGGGCATGATTGTTTAATCATTTAGTAATTTATTAACCCTGCATTTCTTCAGTTTATCTCCAAGGATATCATGTTGAAAGCCTTACTGAAGTCAAGATATACTATATCTACACAAATGGAGTTCAACATTTTTCCTATTTAATGTTAAAAAATGTTGAGGCCCACCACATATATGATCAGTATTGGCTGACTGATAAAATACTTTATGACACTGAGCAACTATGAATTCAGTAATGGTTTAAAATGAACTTGAATTTTCTTCAAAACAGCATTAGTATATACTTGAAAAATAACAATAACTCTATGATATGTGTGAAGTATAATTCAGTCTACAGAAGGTGTGTTTAATTATTATGCTAAGTCATAGTGCATATTTTGTTGGAGCTAAATAAAGATCAAAATGACAATGTTTGGTGTGCATTTGAGGATCCCTTGAAAAAACTCAGCAGCCACTCTGTGTTGTATAAAACACTGATTAGAAGTCATTGCTCTATGCTAGGGGTGGTGAACCTGTAGCCTTCTAGTTCCTCGAGTGCGGCCATTTGACTGAGTCCAAGTGTTACAGAACAAATCCTTTTATTGATGGTATTTATTCTGTGAAGTTTGGATTCAGTCAAAGGGCCACACTTGAGGATCTAGAGGACCACATGTGGCCTTGAGGCCAAAGATTCTCTACCCCCAGTCTATACTATTCCCCAGATTAATTACAAGTTACACATAATAAATCCAAAAAGTTACATATATTTATTAAGGTTCCACTCTGTGTAAAACACTATTTCACATTTAATGGGAAAGGTAAATGGATATATTATGTCCTCTAGACTGAAAAAAATAATAAAATTGGGGAGACAGAGCAATAATATAAGAAGATAATTAGCTATATTGTGAGGCAGCTAGTTGGCTCATTGGATAAAGTGTCAGACATGGCATCAAGATGCTAGAAAGACTCAAGTTTCAATCTTGTCTCTGAGACTTACTAGTTTTGTTACATTAGACAAATCATCTAACCTCTCTTAGACTCAATTTCCTCTTCTGTAAAATGGTATATGGTAGTAAGGCAAGATTCATGACCTTGAAGAGGACCATGGATATGCCTGAACGCTTTGGAATCACAAAGTATAAGAAATTCTCTAGATTGAAGGCAGAGGAAGTATAATATTTATTTAAACACGAGAAAATCCAATCCCAGGACCAATAGTTTCAATTCCACATAGTAGCAATTACATTCCAAAACTGGTAAGCCTACCTCAATGTAGTAACAAGAAAATTATAACAAAATGTTATAGCAAGGAGCCAAGCCATACTGTAACTTCCCCCTGCTGTTAGGGCCTTCCTGTAAAAAGTCATTCACAAATCCTAACTCTCTGCTCGGCACTCTCTCCTGCAGCTCTGCTGGCTCTGAGTCCTTTGATCTCCAAACTCTCTCTTGTTTAGCACTCTCTGCTTTGCTGTCTCTTTTGATGCTGGCTCTCCCTTTGTGTCTACTGCCTCAATGTCTTCTTGATGTCTGTTTCTGAATCCTGCCACTCTCTGCTCTGGTACTCCCAGTTCTGGGCTTTCTTTTTATATAGTCCTAGCCATCATCTGATTGATTAGAACTCACCTCACATATCATTGGCTCTGGTCTTAGCAAGTCCCTTTAGGGCCCCGAGGGCTTCATGCCTCTCACAAAATAGCAAACTAGTTTGCTAACTAGCCTGGGGCCTCAAACATATTCAGTGAAAGGGTGTGGGCCTGTCTCTAATTAGATCTCCCTTTGGTGGTCCCACCTGAGGCCTATTCAGGGGGCAGGAAAGAGCTTTTAGTTACTAATTGGCTTTGCATGGTGTTAACTCTTATCTCACAGGGTAGTTGTAACATATGTAAAGTGCTTTTAAACCATAAAATATTATAAAATGATTACAAAAGTACCTGACTCACAAAGTTGTTATGAGAATCAAATGAGATAAAATATGTAAAGTGCTTTGCAAAGCTCAAAGTGATATATAAATGGTATATACTAAATTATTAGCTCTATAAAAGGATCATAGGTTTTCCACTCCACAAAGAAGTGGTTAATACATGCCAAGTGAATTTTGCCAATATCAAATGCTAAAGAAAGAGAAAGAATGCTACCTTTAAATCCCCCTTTTAGCTTTAGTAACTGAGGATAACTTTAAAAAGGAAGTGAAATGTTAGGTACATCTTGAATGAAAAATGGGTTTTTAGAGAGGCAGAAGAAGAGCACTTCAGGCAAAGGTGAAAAGATCCATAAGGTCATTTAGAGATGGAAGGTAACTTCACAAGGTCATCTAGTCAAAATCTCACATTTTATAGGTGAGAAATCTAGGCCAAAGCAAAATTAAGTGATTTTCCACACAGGGAGTAAATAGCAGAGACAAGATTCAAATCCAGATCATATAACTCCAAATTCAGCACTTCTTCAACTACATCATACTGTAACCTTTTTTATTATTGAAGTATGGTGGCAGTATTATCAAACATAGGATTCATGGGCTACATGCAGATCCTAATACTCTTGTGTGACCTGAAGTAAATTAAAATGTAATTCAGAAATATTTAATAAAGCAAATGAAAATACAATAAAACATACATATTGTATTTTTAAATTGAGTCAATATGTGGCTCAATGAGATCCTTAGGCATAGTTAGTATAGTTTAGTGGCCCCTTTTTCTATTTGAGTTTGGTACTGCTAGTGTACAATATGTCTTCAGAGGAGAGAGTAGACATATTTGGCTGGAACAAAAAGTTCGTCTTGGTATAGTAAGCTGTAAAGCAAGAGATTTAGCTTTGAGACAGATTTTTGTCAAAACTAGGAGATTTAGAATTTATCTTACAAGCAATAGAGAGCTACTGAAAATTTCTGACCAGGAATGACAAGATGAAAAACAAAATAGAGAAAATTTAACAAGAGACTACAAGATGGCTGAATAGTAGAAGACTATAGAGAAAATATGACCAGTTAAGGGACTTTCAATAAGCCAGGTATAATAAGGGTTTAGGCTGGGTAGTTGGGAAGAGATGCATCTGAAAAAAATATTATAAAGGAAGAATATACTAGACAGATGAGATTGGGGTCTTCACAGAGGAAAGACAGGGCTTAATGATCAATCTAAGGTACGGAGCTAGGGTTACAGGCAGAGTGATATTACAGTTAACAAAAGTAGAAAGAATTGGAAGCATATCTGGTGTTAGACATATCAAGTTTAAAGTGATGCTAAGACATGCAAGTGTAAGTATCTGTATATCTATCTATCTATCTAGATATAAATATAGATATAGTTGCTTGTGTGGAACTAAAGCTTAACTTTTAAAACCCTTTATAAAGTGTCTCCTTCCTGCCTTGTTAGTCTTCCTATGCCTTACTCTCCTCCAATTACTCAGCAATACAGTGAAACTGGCCTTGCTCTTCCTCTAACAGGACATTTCATCTACAAACTCTCACCTTGATTCCCTGGCTTCCCTAGCATCCTTCAAGTCCCACTTCTTAGTTAGAAATTTTTTTCTAGTACTCCTTAATTCTAGTGCCTTCCTTCTATGATTGTCTCTCATTTATGTTCTATATAACATTTCTGTACAGTCATTTATATGTTGTCTCCCACATTTGACTGTTAGCTATTTGAGAACAGGGCCTGCCCCATCCCCCCTTTCTCTGTCTTCCCAGTGCTTAACCTGGCCATAAAAGGAACTTAAATGCTTGTTCACTTGAAAGAAACAAGCCTCAAAATGCTATTTGGAATTACCTACAGGAAAGTGATAGCTGAAGTCTCTAAGGGCCAGAATATATACAGAGAACAATATAGAGATATGTAATAGATTTTCTGGCCCATCTTCATTTAAAAGGTAAGAGAAGGAAGAGAAAGCAGTACAAATGAGAAAAAGGAACAACTAAAGTGATAGGACAAGCACGGTAATGTACAAGTTGACCTTGCCTCCCATTCCTTGGCAAAGCTAATACCTCTCTGTCATGGTATTGATCCTATCCTCTTGTATCTCCTTTTCCCTACCCTGTCTCTGTCTTTGTCTTTCTCTGTGTCTGTCTTTGTCTGTCTGTCTTTTATTCCTGCTTCCTCCTTTTCTCTCTATCTCCAACCTTCCTTCCCTTTTTCCTTCCCCCTCACAATTCCTCATTCTTTTTCCATTCATTACACACAAGTTCAGATTTCTCATATACTGTGAGAAAAATATACAGCACACACATATATACACACATACACACACACGCATACACTAACCCTCTAGCCTAAAGAAAGTCACTACCTGAAGCTAACATCCTTTACCACCCCTCTTTCTGCTTTCCTACTTACCTTCTAGAAAGAGTATCACTTATGTATTGCCTCCACTTCACTAACCACTTCTCAAGCACCTGCAGTTTAGTTTCTGTAACTAATGAAACTGATTCTTCTCAAATGTCTCTTGTCTATATTATTGCAAACCTACAAGTGGTGTTCTTATTTATGGTCTTTCCTCAAAAATAAATTTTTAAAAACACAGTAGCCAGATAATTTGCCTAATCCACTGATTATGTTACCCCTCCCCATAGTAAAAACAAACAAGCAAACAAACACCTTTCATGTCTTCCTTTGTTTATAGAATAAACTGTTCCTTTTCCCTTCCTATTTAAGGTGCTCTAGAATCTGATATTAAACCTACCTACCCACACCATTCTCCTTCATGGGGTCTATGCCACAGACAAAATGAGATTGCTTGCTTTTTCCCAATATTGTCCTACCTTCTTCTGTATTCATGTGCATGCAGCTTCTTTTCTCCAAGTCTGGAATATAATTTCTCAATATCTCTGCCTGTCAAAATATTTCATTTTCTCTTTCCTCAAGATCTAGACCAAGAGGTGCCATCTTCTGTATTGTCTTTCTTGATCTGTTTCAAGGAAAGTGACCTTTCTCTTCACTTATTTTCTTTTTTCATTCTTTATGAACATCTCCTTTGCCATTGTTTATTTCACTTTATGTCACTGCATGGTGGTGGATATTTTATATCACCCCTCCTGAATTATGAAATATTTGAAGACAAATATTTGCCTTGTTTTGTTTTTTCATATTTTATCCAGAGTAACTCAGTGCCTCGAATATACCACACACATGATGTTTATATTTATATAATAAAATGTGAATGGTCAATAGTGATGGATCTTGCAGACCATTACAATGAATAAGGACCAAGAAAAGGCTATTAGATTTGGTTATTTGACTCTGCTGACCTTGGACATCAAAGTGATGATCTAACAGAATTGGAAAGTTACATGTTCCTCTTACATTTAATGAAGGTAATCAATATTGTTTAGAATCCTTATGAATCAGCTAGCAGTGTTCTTCTAAAATAAAAATGCCAGAGCTTTGATATATGGAAGGTACAAGAAGAATACAAAGAATAACATTAAGGTCACTGGCTATGAATCATTTATCTTTTCAAAACATTTGATACGTGTGGGAGTCTTGGGCACTGAAAACTTCTACATAAAATTACATGTCTACGCAATAATAAAAACAATAGAAGTAATAGCTACTATTTCATACATGCTTTTCAAATTGCCTTCAGGATAGGTAATGTGCCAGCAAGCTGCATTTCCAGGAATTATGTTATTTCTGTTTCCTTAAACTGTAATTCTCATTTTAAGAATGAAATTTAATATACAGTTTCTCTGAGGAAAGGGTTTAAAACTTAAAAATCAAACCTGCTCAGGAACTAGTGTCTTATCAGAAATGATGCTTAGTGAGATGCTGTATTCAGTATTTTCTCACATACCCCAACAAATGAAACAATATTAATGGAGATATTAAAATAATCATGATACCTTTCCTATTTATATATGGATTAGTTGGGCTGGATGGCCCCTATGGTCTCTTCCTACTCCCAGATCCCATTATTCAATTTAGTAGTAGGAAAAAGACTACTCAATTTCTTTAAAGGCTAAGGAACATGAAACTTTACAATTCTACTAGAATATCCCTCTCCTCTCCAAAGTCAGCAGATTCTATTTCATTCAATAACCATTTTGTGAGATGCCAAACACACCTGAGGGATGGAGCTCTTTAGCATCACCTCACCTCAACAGCATCAGGAAAAGGCTAGAGAGAGAATTCAAAATTTCACACACATCTGTTCATGATATGTTTTGCCTACACAGCTCTTCTATTTCACTTCAGATTCCTAGCCTTAAAAATAGTTGCTGAACACATCACTGCATTATAATCTGGTACAGTTTTTGAGGTTTATTATGATGAACATGAGTTAGTTTTTTTTAATAGGTGGTCTTTGCATTCAGGCCATCCTTATCCAGAGTCTAATCATACCTTGCCGTGGAGACCTCTCAGTTTAAGTTTCATTATGTTCAGTTTGCAAGTAAATAAACTGGAAATCAGTTCCTCTGGTCCTGAGACCCATGGTCACATTATCTGAAAGCGCAAGGGATAGAATGTGAGCTCAGGCTTCTTGATAGTAAATCTTGGGTGCTTTTCCTTTATTATGTTTATTTTTTCTCCTTTTTAGTCTATTGATTTCTTATCTTGATAGAGCTGAGGGATAGAGATGAGAGGAAAAGGATTACACAGAGGGGAAGGATTAAGTGCCAACTAGGCTTTGCTCTGAGTAGACTTAGTCACAGAAAGTTAGATCAAAGCAGGAATGCTTATTAAATTATTTGACTTTGTTCATGGGTCTGGGGAATAGTGTTTTTTTCCCAGAACAGAATGATACTGACAACGATAGCGATAGTGAAGGTGAGGACTGGGACAAAGACAACACTGACTATGGGGACAAAAACATCAATAATGGTGGTGTCAACTATGATGACGGAGTAGAACGTGGAAAAGGAAAACATAAAGATTTTGACTGTTCAGAGATTTCATATTCTGAAGGCTGATTTCACTACAGAATGTTAACTTTTTGCCTTTGGCACTTTTTTTCGTTAATGTCATCTTTTATTCAGCTGGAATACATTTATCATAGTCATATTGCCTCCTCAACATGAATTAACTTTCAGGGACTTAACTTGGTCATGAAGTTTCCATATGCATGGCAAGAATAGTACATGGCCTCTGAGCCATCAGAACTTTTTTGTTTATTTGTTTATGTTCTGTTTTGTTTGCCCACTTCTTTTTATCACTCATCCTCAGAACTGTACCTGGCATATAGTCAGTGCTTAATAAATGCCTGCTGACTGACACCACCTCTTTGTTACATTGGAAAATAAAATAATGTATTTGGCTTATGTATATGCCAAAAATAACTTCTCTGAAATTAATCTTCTTCTCACAGAAAACTCTACAGACCACTCTCCAGTACTGGAGGGCTAAAGAAGAGGAATCTGTGACTGTTGGTAATAAATCATCCATGTTTGTATTGAGCACCTACTATGCAGAACAACTTGAATAACTTAATTAGAGGATGCGAGGATAATAAAACTAAAGCTGGACAGGATCTCAGAGATCATTTTGGCCAACATCTTCCTTTTATAAATGAGGGAACTTGAGCCCAATATGGTTACACAAGTAGTACACTTCAGAGGCAGAATCCAAGATGCAAATTTTTAATTGTCCATAAGTGTAAAGCATGAGCCTTTTAAATAGAGGGCTGGCCTCAGGATTTATTACTCAGGTTCAAGTCTCAGCTAAGACAATATCTGTGACCCTGGGAAGTTACTTAACTTTTCAGTGTCTAGGCAAGTCCCTAATACTACACAGTTGCAAGAGTTGCTGACTTGCATTGGTAAAAAGAAATTCTTTTTTCCCCTCCCTCCCTTCCTTCCTTCCCTCCTTCCTTCTTTCCTTCTTTACTTTCTTTCTTCCTTCCTTTCTTTCATTCTTTCTTCCTTCCTTCGTTTCTTTCTTTCTTTCTTTCCTTCTTTTTCTTTCCTCCTTTCTTTCCTTCTTTCCTCCTTTCTTTCTTTCCTCCTTTCTTTCTTTCTTTCTTTCTTTCTCTTTCTTTCTTCTTTTTCTTCTGTTTTTCATTCCTTTCTTCTCTATCTATCTTATCTATCTATCTCCCTACCTCTTAATTTATGGGTCCTTGCCTTTTTTAATGAGGTAAGAGGGAGAAGATATGCTAGGTATTGAAGACACAAAGACAAAATTTAAAAATATATATCTTTTTCTCAAGTAATTTACATTATACTCTGAAGACATAAAAAAAACATGTAAACAGATAAATATATTCATGATTATTTGAGATAGTAGAAAAAAACCTTCAACCAATGGAATCTACAAAGGATTCCCAATAGGACACATGAGCTGAGTCTAGAAGGGAGCTAAGAATTATCAAAGCAGATGTAAAAAAGGTAGTACCTTTTAGGCAGGGAACAGCAGTCCATGTCTACTCATGGACAGGGAAGACAAAATGCTGAGTTTGAGGAATAACAAGAAGAAGTGAAAGTAAAGAGCATGAAATAAGCCTGGAAATATATTTTGAATCTAGATTCAGAAGAGTCTTAAAAGTCGATTCAATTCAATCGAACATTTGATAAGCATCTATACTTAATAGTAAGTATTATGCCAGGCACTGAGGATGTATAGTTTTGTGTAGACCATGATATTTGCCTTTAAGAAAGATTTCTGGTATTTAACCTGAATGCCGGTGGAATGTGCCAGAAAGAATAAAAGCATAAGTGAATGGTATAGAGATTAAAGGTGGTGTGGAGGCAACCATTTTCTTAACTTTCAACTTGTTCTCAACTTAACAGCTAACTCAACTTTAACCTTAATTTAGAAAATATTTCACTTTCCTCAAACTAGGAAAGTAATACTTTCTAAAGTAAACACAATATTAGGATATAATAGTGACCAGAAATGACAATGACTGTCAATCTTAGCTGATATAGACATATAGACATATATACTCACCCACATGAATGTGCATACACACACATGTACAACACAGTTACAGAATATCTAGTAGTATATAACACCTAATAATAAATTTAATATATAAGTGCATATATTTAAGTGTGTATATATGCATATTCAAATATACATATACATATATCTGTGTGTGTGTGTGTGTATGTGTGTGTGTATGTGTGTGTGGGAGGGGGTGTCCTAGGGAACTCCTGAAGGGGAAACTTCTATCAATCCACCAATCCAGATCAGTTACTGCTCTGCAAATGACAGTCTCATGGTGTTGACTAAGGCACTGTGAGTTTAAGTGACTTCCTATAACAACAATGTTGCTTGTAGCTACTGTGGCTGTGTAAGACCAGTAACACCAGCACACAGGAGGGCTACCAGCACAGGTTCTTTTATCTGCTTTTCTAAGGAAAGCAACTTTAAGGGGTTAACAATCTCACTTTAACCAAACATGCATGTATCATTCACTTAGTTCAGGGGAAAAAGTTATCACCCTGTTCTTCAGAGCAAATACAAACAGAAATTACAAACAGAAAAAATAACACAAATCAACAGACAGGCTTCTAGCTGTCTGACCAAAGCTATACATACATAGTTACCAGAAAGAGAAGCACCAACCTCTGGGTTTTCAAAGCCAGGGGGCTCATTAATGGCTACCCAGAGGCTCCACACCAACACTCCTTCAATGAGTGAGCCCCAAACAAAATGCTAACCTCAGCATATTTATATACTTCTTCAGGATCAGAGCACTTCACCCCTCTTGAAGGTTTCACACCTCTCAAGGAGAGAGAGGTACCAACATCTGGGTTTTCAAATCTGAGGGGGCTGTAGCGGCTACCCAGAATCTTATCTGGTCAAACACATGACACTCTTCCAGTGAGTGAGATCCCCAAACAAAATGCTAACCTCTGAATTTATATACCCTTCTTAGGGCTGGAAGGCTTCACATTTAATACAAACAGAAATTACAAACAGAAAAAATAACACAAATCAACAGACAGGCTACTAGCTGTCTGACCAAAGCTATACATACATAGTTACCAGAAAGAGAAGCACCAACCTCTGGGTTTTCAAAGCCAGGGGGCTCATTAATGGCTACCCAGAGGCTCCACACCAACACTCCTTCAATGAGTGAGCCCCAAACAAAATGCTAACCTCAGCATATTTATATACTTCTTCAGGATCAGAGCACTTCACCCCTCTTGAAGGTTTCACACCTCTCAAGGAGAGAGAGGTACCAACATCTGGGTTTTCAAATCTGAGGGGGCTGTAGCGGCTACCCAGAATCTTATCTGGTCAAACACATGACACTCTTCCAGTGAGTGAGATCCCCAAACAAAATGCTAACCTCTGAGTTTATATACCCTTCTTAGGGCTGGAAGGCTTCACATTTAATCAGCAAAAGGGTGTGGGCCTGGGGCTTTGCACCTAGTAAGACTTAATCAAAGGCACTTGATTACTTTAGCATTCTAAAAGAGAAAATAGTAAAAAAAAAAAAAAAAAAGTCCCACCTTAATTACCAATACACTTGCTCAGAGTCACACAGCCAGTGTATGTTTGAGGTTGTAGTCAAAGTCATTTCTTCCCGACAGAAGGACCCTATCTTTAAATGATATAGATATTTTTGGTACAATATTAACTATAATATCATTTCCTGTTACTGAAAAGAAGGCAACTTTAACAATGACTTTGGCCTTAATCTTTGCTTCAAAAAATATTTTGGCATTTTGAACAATGGTTCTGGCCTATAGTTTGTTATTAGTCTACAACTAGGACAGGTAATTTTAATTCATATTTCAAAATGCCCTAAAAATGTTGCTCTCTTCACCTTGTTCATATTTTTAGGGCACTTAGAAATATGACTCTGATTTGGTTCACCATTTTACTGCTACTAGATTCAATTGTTGTTACCCAGTGTCCATGTGTTCTAAACCTTTGGGGCTAAATATAACCACAATGTTGGGTTCTGTGGTATGTGAAACAGCTTACAGAGCCCAAAATGAATTTCATCTATCTTTTATTCTAATCACGAGACTAAGCTGAAGTTGATTTTTGCTGTGCCCAGCTACTTACTACACAAAACCAAGGGATTAATACCATTTGGATTTTTCCTCTATGTCCTTGAAAAAAAAACTTATAGAATTAAAGTGAAATTAGTACAACTTTCACCTTTCCTCCATTTTCTCCATCATTCTTAGGGGAAACAAGAAGGAGGAAATGTAGAAGTCATGTGGAGAAAGCACAGGAGTTACGTATTCCTCAGTTCCCAAACTTAAAGCTACCTTCTTTTTCTTTTTCATACGAGGACTTATTTTTTTCTGCTGCATTGGGATGGAAAAGAATCAGTGAAGACAGAAATTTACTTCTGGTACATTTATCCACAAAGTTCACAAAGACCATGCTGAGTATTTAATACATAAGTGATTGATTTATAGATGCATTGATGAATACAACAAAAATGGGATTGACTGGTACTGGTATATTGCTTAGATTAAAATGAAATGAAGGAGTGTGTGTGCCTGAAAGAGCAAAACAAAAAAAAATGAAGTGACAAGAATGAATAAAGAAAAAGTCCTGACTACTAGGAGAGAATAAAAGATAACCTCCCCCCTTCTTGACACTCTCTCATACTAATGCATAATGGGATCCTCATCACTCTTTTTGATTCATGTTGTATGTTAAACTGACTTGATGCTCCTTTGCTCACAGACAAACTACTTTTTTCATAAACAAAAACATTATGTGTTTATGGGGTAATATCTAGTCTAATTTTCCATTAGAGTGATTAGTATTATGATAAAATTAATATTCTTTGCTGATGAATTAAAGGGAAATTTATTCCAGAAAAAAACAAATCCACAAAGTTAAAGCACCACAATATTATTGAAAATGACTAAATGTAATGAAGACTATTGAAGGTGATTTATAAAAATTAGTCATCACCTTTAGATGCTGAATTATTATTTGTAGCTATGTAAATTGCTTGGTCTCTATACAAAGCAGGAAATTATTTTAGTTCAATTTACAGAGCAGTTATAGGCTTAATGAGGATCGATTACAGGATAAAAGTAAAAAAGTAAAAAAGAAATGTCAGGTAGCTGAAGGCATGTCCCTTTGAAAGTATTAATTTTTATGTAAACTTTTAATTAAACAAGCAATGGCAACAAATTGAAGATGTATGACAGCTCATCAGTAGCTATTTCACTTGCTATTGAAAAATAATTTTCAGACAAATTGAACTTTTTCTTCAAAGAATTGGAAAAATTTAACTGCAAGCACATCATCTCAAAACATTTTTCATATGGCCACGGTGGTCTTTAATAGGATTTTTTAAGACTATTTGACCTGCAAATTTGTATCTGACAGGTTTCTTTTTATGTTTACTCTTATTTCCTTTTCTTCTGAGTTTTTGGTAGAGTCTAGCATCTTGATCATAATATCCATCCATGGCTAATAAAAATAAAGACAACCATTGATTTCATTTGTGTAGTGAACTTCTGGACAAGGAAAATCCCTCTATTAATTTAAGTCCACTTATAGCCTCAAGAGTTATCTAAAGTATAGAGAAATTAAAGTGACTTACCCCAGGGGCACAAAATCACTGTAGGTCAGAGACCAGAATTAAACGAAGGTCATCATTACTCTCTATCCATTATGCCATTTGGCCTCTCATAAAAACAGTGAATTTTTTAATAAAAATCACATTTCTTGTCTTAGGGGACATGTATTTCAGGTATCTATGAGAATAATAACTATAATTAGACTGACACTTCAATATTCCAAGTATTTGTGATTTCATGAGTGTGGATACCACCCCCATTCCCTACCGAATGCCTGCAACACAGTAGAAACTTAAATAAATAATAGCTACCACACCTATAGCATTTAAACATTTTCAAAGTGTTTTGCACATATCAACTCATTTGATCCTTATAATAATCTCATAAAGTAGTTGCTTTTCTTATTCCCATTTTACAGTTGAGGAAACTGAGGCTGAGAGAGGAATTGAATTCAAGTTTGCCTGATTCCAAATTCAGCACACTGTCTACTATGAAACAAAAATATTTGTTCATTAACTGACTGTGAATTGAAGTTGAAGATCAGTAGTTGAATATTTTGCATAGAAGTTTCTTCACCAGATGTTCCCCTTACTGTAGCATTAAATAACAGGTTTAGTTAAAAAAATGTATGCAACCGTAGGTAGAGCTGTGGAGCACAGGAATCCGTTTTCTTTTCTTTGCCTCTCCCAACCAGAGAAGAGTTGGAAGGCAACTATTCATAGACTACACCAATTGGGCTGGCAAGAATGTCAGAATTTCTCCTCTAGTCTCTCCTAGCTTGGCCTTTCATTCAGAGGCCCCATAGCCCCAACTAACTCTTTCTTCTAAGGGAAATTTAAGTGAGCCCCAAGTCAAAAGTTTTAAGGGAATGTTTGGCAGAGTTATTGGATCATTCACAAAACTAAACTGTGACCACACGTTTCCCAGGGAGGTTTTGTAACCTCTTGTGCCAGAACTGTAGGGCCCTAGTGTAAATAGTTTATGAAATTTAAAACCAAAACGAACAAAATATCAGTCATTTACCTCCCATCCCCAACAGACATGTAGAACAAATATCTTAAAGAAAAAGAAAGGAGAAGTAGCAGAAGCATCCTTAAAAAGTGACATTACCCGTGGGGTATAGAATAACAGGTGATTTTCTCTTCCAGATCCACCTTACAGATAGAGGTAGGAAACAGAAAGGAGAGAAAAATGCTTCAATCACAGCAAGAACTTATTTTCCAATCCTTCAAATACCATTTCACGTTTCTTCCCTATTTTGCCTGGGCAAACTGGTGGGAGAGGATGGAAAGGGACTAAAAGTGCCAAGATGACTAGATGTCATAGATAGTTCACATTTTTCCTTTAGGTTTTCAGTAAAAGGAAGATGATAGAAAGACCTCATGATAAAACCTTATCTATGTACACACACACACACACACACACACACACACACACACACACGTGTGTGTGTGTGTGTGTGTGTGTGTGTGTGTGTGTAGTTTCCATGGTATTTAGGACAGAGGAAAACAAAGGTCACAGAAAAGCTTGATTAGTAATGCAAGCAGGAAGTTAATGTTCCTAGGGAGAAAGCCTCTGTATTGCTTATTTAGGAATGCAAAACTTCTTCATCTTAAAGAAAAGCATCATTGCAAATGTTAAATTTTGCTAATGTCAATGATAAATGTGACTAGACTGACTTAAATAGTGTTACGATTGCAGTGACCACATAGAAACAAAGTCCTTGGAGGATCATGTAGCATATTTAAAAAGAAAGGGGAAAGTAGAGTATGTTTTCCTTCTTTTTAGGGGCGATTGGACTATTAATGTACATGGGAGAGAAATTTGTCATTGCTGGTCTTATATTGAAAAATTCAGATGGAAATGTGGAATCACCTTATAGTAAAATTACTGGTCAGATAGAGGTTAGAAAAACGTGCCTTCTCCAAATCCAGTGGACTGAGTAATCACTCTGCATGTAGTGCCTGAGAACCAAAATATCTCTTTCTTGACATAAGTCAAAATACATGAAAAAAAAAAGGTTTCATATTCCTCAATAAAACTGTGTTGTTGTCTGTTTTATTGTTAGTAAAGACAGCTGGCCTTTCTTGTGCAAAGATATATGTGTGCATATATTTGTATACCCACATACATACATATATGCATGTATATATGCATATGTGTGTGTATATATATTTTTTTCAAGGAATTTCAGCTCTGTGTCTGTGTATAGAACTGTCATATAGCATATTACAGCAAGTTCAAGATATATCAAACTGAAAAGAGCAGAGGAACCAAAAACTCTGCCTCTGATCAAAGAACTGGTATCACTAAATAAATTTGCCAAGGCAGCTATTTACCTGACAGCAATTTTCTAGGCATTTGTTTTATCTTAGCCACTAAACCAAAGACTTCTCTCAATCTTGAAGACATCAGCTGGATTTAACGGTGGAAAATTTATTTATTTATTTATTTGTTTGTTTGTTTTTTTACAGTGGGGTTTGTTCATTTAAACAGAGGCAGCCACTAAACAAAACCAACTAGTTATTGGTCCAGGATAGGTAGTTTAGGACCAGTAAAAATGTCCTGAGCCACAGGCAAATTCTCTGTAATGTGGATACTTCCCCTCACTGTCCTCCAAGTGTTACAGGACAGTTGTAGGGTATAACATATAGCAGGTACAGCTGTGGAGTAGAAAGATCACTGGATTTTGAGAAATAAGACTTAGATCCAAATTCTACCCCTAATTAATATTGCCTGTATGACCTGGAGGAAGGCACTTAAACTTGATGAGCTTCAGTTTCGTGCTTTGTAAAATTAAAAGAATGAACCGGATACTTCTCTAATCCCCTTTATTTCTAGATGTTTAATCCTATAAATTTATAAGATGAGGTTAGATTAATATTCTCTCCAATTATAAAATTTATGATCCTATTTCTGATAGTGAGTATTGCAATCCTTTCCATTTATATAGTTGAGAATAAAGCAATATTGTTATGTTAATCATAAACTAATTAATTCACCAATACATTGATTGAAAACATTATCTGAAAGGCACTAATCTGGGCTCTGTAATTTTCATTCAAGAATAGATATAGAATAGATTGTTCTCAAGTAAATGCATCAGGAAGATTATATATGTATGTATCTGCATTTGCACATGTATATACACACAAATGTAGGTATTAATACATATACATTTTTACGTATACATAAACATGCCTGTACATGCATATATGCAGTAGATACGACATATATATTTTTTGCGTTCATGCTTATATAGCACGCAATATGCAATACACTATACATGCAAATGTATGTATTTTTTCACATGTATAAATATTCATGTCTGTATATTTACAAATATGTGTGCATATATATGTGTGCATATATGCCTTTTTATTTGTGCCTCGTATACTCACCATATTATACTTTGCATCCTATTTATCTGGGTGGGTATTGTGTGTATATATACACATATGTAGACATGTGTACACATGCACATTATATATACACACACGTAAATAAAATACAAAGATCAGTGTAAGTATATAGAAAAAGCACAAATAACAAGCTATGTGACTTCACACATCACTTCTGGCTATTTTGGAAAGGTGGAGAAAACTGGGATTGTAAAGATGGTCCTTGTGCCATCTGTCACCTGACTCTGACTTTAGCTGTACATCAGAAGCAGAAAGAATCCTTGTCACTAGTGGGGTTATCAAAAGAAGGTGCTATGGTGTGCAGGGGAACTCAAGTGAACTGTTTTTTTGACATGAGCTCACCCTCAGTTGAGAAAATTGGCCTGAAGAAATATGCAAATAAAGTTGGCTCTATCATGCTTCACTTGAAATTGCAATATCAGTAAGAGTAAAGGGTCAGCCCACCAAAAGAGTAATTGCCCAGTTAAAATGAAATGGAAGAATTTCGTAAAGCTGTATAGCACTGGAGCATAAAAACCCATTAAGACAAAGCTCCTAGAAGAATTCTGTATTCCCAGGGTCAACACTATTTGAAAACCAACAGTCTTTTTAAAATGAATCCACTTTAGCCATCCTAGGCAGAGACTGTGAGGCAAGATCTCCCTGTATTGAAATGGTTAATAAATGTGGTCTCATGCTGACATTAGGAGTCAATAACAAAGGCTCCTCTGGTTGCTATCTAAATCAGGTCAAAAGTAATAACCACGGTAGTTTCCTTTGGGATATATTCATACTATTGTATTGCAGTTTTATTTTCATAAATTGTCATAGGGTAGGTATTATGTAAAGGCCAGGCAATGCATGATAATGAAACTTTTCATTTTGCATTGATAGGGAGTGATAGACTTCATGAATAATTTAACCCATTCTTTTAGGGTCCCTCAGAAGAGTACTCATAAGTCCACTAAAAGATATATGAATATAATTAGTTTCATTATATATTTATCATTAGTCATTTATATTTAAGTCTGATAAAAAACAACAGCAACAACATTGGTTGTTATAAATTAAAACTACTATATATCTATCAGGGCCTTATCGTATGACTTAGCTGGTGATAGGAAAAATATAAAATGTCAGATGCTGATTTTTTAAAAATGTTATGATTATGGTTAGTTAACTAAAATAATCAATCAATGAACATTTCTTAGGCACACTATATGTGACAGGCACTATGCTAAGTAATCTTATTCTACTATGGAACTGATGACAAAATATAAATTAATTTGGGGTACATGGAGAAGGAAAATCTAAAGACTCCTTAAAAATAGCCCAATACACATAAAACTTATTTGCATTAAAAGTTATAAATATTATTACATAAGTTTCTAGAGAAAAATATGCAAATATGAGCATAAAAAGAACCCAGAAGCTGTGTTATATATGCCAAAATAAGTAATCAATCTTCTATTATAAAATTTCCACAGTTCTAAAGTTCTTGATGAAAAACTGCAAATGAAAGCAAGTCTCCCACCTACCTCTAAAACAAATGGAATCCTCTTATATTTAGCTTGTTTTTCAAAGAACAGATGAATAGATAAATCTTATATTGTAGCCTACAGAGGGAAGAGAATAGACATGGAGGGAGAGGGGAATTGTCATGGACTACAGAATTTAATTCTAAACTTCGGTGGCATTTTCTCACTTTCACTTGACTAAAGAAAAATTATGAGGAATGCACAATCCTAATGTGATCTGTGTGGTCAGTATTTCCCTGCAGCCCACCTGCCTCCTCCATCCCTGGGCTAACTACCAGACTCTGGCTCCATAGCCTATCCAGCTTGACTACATTTATGGGTTCTACTCTATTCTATGTGCCGCATAGGAAATGCAGCTACTTAATTATTTAACACCTATATAAATTTGTTTTACTTGTATAAACTCATATCTTGCAAACACCTGCTGCTAGGATGCGTTATATAAACCCAGCTACACCACAATTGGGGGAAATCAGTCTAAGGCTTTCTATATTTTTTTAATTCACTTCTTCACACAATTATGAAATCACACCTAAAAATGGAATGAAAGCACAAATTTTATGAAGTAGGACAGCTTCGATTTCAATGATAGTAATTTTCACAGTATCATACATATATAGAAATACATATTTTACTTTGTGATCTATTAATTATTTCAGCATTTATGTACTTATAATGCATGTGTGTATATATAAATTTACACACATAAATTGCATTTATATATACATATGTATACTACAATAATTAGGTCACAAAGTTTTACATATATACATATATATTTTAATTATATATTTCTATACTATGAAATAGGTCACAAAGTAAACTCAGATACAAGTTTGGGGCAGATTCAAGAGGCTTGACATTAAAATGAAAATGACTTCAAGTTCTGTTGTACAAGTTAGGTCATTTTGACATTGGGGCAAGTTATAGGGGATTTTGTCACTCGACAACGATTTTACTACTTTGCCTGAAAACTGTGTTTAACACTTAACACCAGTAGTGGTTTTAGTGGGGCTGAGCACTATGAGTAATTTAGCCAATGGATCAAAAATGCTACTTGTGTCAGCTCTCATTCCTGCAGAGCTCTATTTCAGGTAGGGGATACCTTCAATTTGTTCATATATTATGAACTTCAATGGACCTTAGCAGAATTCATTCCTCAGAGATTACGTTCCTAAATATGGAAAACAGTAGAAACAGATAATCTTTCTTATGGTAATACACAGAATTCCTATGGAAACAAGGTAAGGTAAGATATGTAACTGAGGTCTAAAATGGCATCACATAAATAGCCTATAAAATAGAAATGAAGCAATTGTAGTATCTTCAACATGTGGCTCTAAAGTAGCCAAGCAGAAGTACTGATGATGGATCCCTAGGCTTAAAAGGATCTATTGATTATTTTTTGACAGATCAATCCCTTTGTTACTGAAGGTCCAAGGCAACAGTGACTACTAAGGTTAAAGCCCTCATCAATATGATACTGTAAAATGAAAATAGTTTGGACACTGGCTCCATCTTACATTACCTCTAGTATCACCTTTGTCTAGTTGTTTCACCTCTCTCAACCTCAGTTTCTTCATCTGCAAAACTGAGATTCCTGTCCTTTCCAACTTTACCATCCATATGATTTCCACCACTCCTGCCCCTGGAAGTGAAGATGTGAACAAAGAAGCATTCTTATCTGGAATCTGAACCCTCTCTCACAATATAAGTAATGAATTCCTCCAATTATTTAAGACTTTCTACACTTAATCATTTTCCAATATGTACTTTTGAATTCAATGATTAGCGATTATATTAATACATCGTAAACAAAAAACTAGTGGATATTTTCATAGTGCTTTAAGTTTGAAAAGTGCTTCATACACATCATCATATTTATTCCTCATGGCCACCCTGGAAGGTAGATATTTCAGGCATTATTATCCTTATTTTATAAATGAAAAAACTCAAGTGGAGAAAAGTTGAGTGACTCCCTTATGGTCACAGAGTTAGAATGCAGCAGAGGCAGGATTGCGTTTCCAACACTCGTTCCACAACACCAGGTTAATTCAGTGGAGCAAATGTACTATTTGTGGCTTTTCCCATTACAGCAAAGCTTTGGTTCAGGTAAAAATGTCCATGAATTATTCATCCTATTATGGAAAAAAATGCCTAAAGGTAGCCACCAAAAATAGTACTACACATGGTCTTCTTTCAGCACCTGGATGACAAGGTTGTGATGGTGTCTTTTTTACATTAAAAAAACACATATTATCTTTCCAGTTCAACAAAACAAGAGGAACAATTAAAAAAAAAAGGCCTTTGATGAGTTGGGTGGATTCTCTAGGTAAGACATATAAAAAGAAGGAAAAGTTTTGTAGGCAAAGGAGATCAAAAGCTGGATATAATACACACTGGAGGATTAAGCATCAATACTTATGTGACCTCAGGTGTGGCTAAACATCTGAATAATTTTACCACAAATAAATTGTAGAAAGAATTAACAAACATGTGAATGAGATTGACAATAATGAGGCAAAATGCCAGAATTTGGGGGATGGAGCTAAAGCAGTAGTCAGGAACATGGCTATCTCCCTGAACCTATACATTTAGAAAATTGAAAATGAAATTAATTGTACAAGAAATGAAAACAAAAAGAATAGGGAAAATAGCAAACTTGAAATGAACACAAAATGAACTTCGAAAATTAGAGGAGAAATAGATAAAATGAATGATAAAGAACTATAGACATGATAAAAGTAAAAAACTGATTCTGACTTTTAGTACTTATGTGACTTTGGACAAGTCACTTAATCTCTGGTCACTTTAGTTTCAACATTTTTAAAACGAGGAGCTTGGAGATGGATGCTGGTGTGCATTCCAGCTATAAGTATACTATCCCAATATTGATAACATCAAGACATTTTTGTTAACTTGATAAATAGAGAGGAAAATGAAATTGCCATATGTACATATCAGAAATAAATTTTCAGTATTATATTCTCATAAAAAGCTTAAAGGAAATTACAGTTACCTATGAAAATATCAAAATTCATAAAATATAAAGATCTTTAAAAATCATCTCAAAACTTTAAATTGAACAAGAATTAAAAGAAATTGCAGTGGGAGCAAGGGAAGTGGGAGCAGGACCAGCCATATTGGCAAATAAATTCCATCAAATTACTAGGCAGCAATTAAAACCTATGATTTAAAAAATATTAAAAATAATTTATAAAGTACTTTGTTAACTTCATTCATAAGAGAAATACCATTTTCTCATCTTTTCAAAGAGTGAAAGAAGAGAAAATAATATAGATGAATATCAGTAATAAATATTGATTCAAAAAATTTAAATAAAATTCTATCAGAAAGGCTATAGCAATGTATTCAAAATTTTTTCACTGCTCAAATTGGATTTTATAATGGGCTACAAGGACAGTTAATATTAAAAAAAGATATAAGTATATGTTAATAAAAAATCTAAATGACATGGTTACATCAATATACATTTTTATAAAATATACCATTGATTTATGCTAAAAATGAAAAAGTACAGGCATGGGGAAAATATATATGATAAAAAGTACGTCTAAAACCAAAAACTACCTTCAATTTAAAAGCTTTCCCAACCAATATAGAAAAAGGAAACAAAAATATCCCTTGTCTCAAGTATTATTTGACATAGCCATAGACAAAGGAATGAATTTAAAATATTGACGTTATCAAAAAGGAGAAGAAACCTTCTACATGTAAAGGCAATATAACAGTTTATTAAATAAAGCAACAGACTCCACAAAAAAGGCAGTTGAGATAACAGCTTCAGTAAAATGAATTTACAGTGACACAACACATCTACAAAAGTCATCAACATCTTGATAACAAAAAATACAAGAGAATATAAGACAAATTACATTTTAGTAATTACAAAGTAAATAACATATCTGAGAATATCTACCAAGAAATCATGAAGACTTACATAAATATAGTTATAAAATACTTTTCATAGAAATAAGGGGAGACAAATAACTAGAGGGATATCCATTGCTCATAGTTTTGTTGTACCAGCATAATAAAAATCATGACACCATTTAAATTGATTGACAAATGTATTACTGTGCTATTATTGAACCTAAGTATGGATTATTTTATTGCACTAGAAAGTAACAATATTAATTTAGAGGAACAAAAGGTTGAAAACCATAAGGGAAATGAAAAAGAAATTAGGAATGAAGTGAGGATTGACATGTCATATTTTAAACTATATATGGCTATAATTATCAACTCTATTTGGTACTGACTAAAAAATAGAAAATTATGTAACTGGAACCATGCAGATAGTGACAATCAGAGACAATAAATCTCAGTAACTCAATGTTCAACAAGTGTAAGAATGAAAACTACTGGGATAAGGACTCCCATAAGAAAATGATTTTTCACGAACTATTAGAACTACCACAACCTTATCATTCTGTACTTTTGATGTTTCTTTTTTGAATAAAATTACCGGACATTGAATGAACATCTTTTAAACAGCATTTTGAGAGGGAATATGGCATAGTGGTTAGAAAGCTAGCCAGGGAATCAGCAAAACCTGGGCTCAAGTTTGGCCTCTCATTCTGAGAGACTGTGTGACCCTGGGCAAGTCACTTAAACTGTAAGGTCTTTAAGCATCTATCTAATGCTATGAATTGTAGAGATCATACTGGCCTGCATCACTAGAGAATGTTTCTTTACTTGTGAGTTCCCAATACCTGCAACAGGAGAGATCTAGTCCCTATGCTTATTCTTAAATATGATAATATTTTCAGCCCACCATTTAAGGCTGTCAACACTTCTTTTTATCTTGCTTTTGTCAACTAATTTGTTAGTTATTCCTCTGAGCTTCATGTAATTTGCAAAATTGATAACTATGACAACTATGCCTTCATTTAATTTGTTGATAGAAATATTGAGCAGCACATAGCCAAGGAGAAATAAGTAAGACTTCCCTCCAAATAGAGATATATTAATCATCCTTTTTGGCCATAATCAACCAAATATCAACTCACTGAATGGTATTATAATAATTCTATAAGGATACTATCAAATACTTTGTCAAATGCCAATCTGAAATGCAGTCACAATATGTCTGTATCATTCTCTTGGGCATTTTTTTAAATTCTCATTTATTTATTAATATTTTTAGTTTTCAGCGTTAATTTTCACAAGAGTTTGAATAACAAATTATCTCCCCATTTCTACCTTCCCCCCACTCCAAGATGGCATATATTCTGATTGCCCCATTCCCCAGTCAACCCTCCCTTCTGCCACCCCACTCCCCCTCCATCCCCTTTTCCCTTACTTTCTTGTAGGGCAAGATAGATTTTTATGCCCCGTTGCCTGTTGAATGATAAATCATTATAGAAGATCCTCCATTTTATAGTGTAAGCCCGGCTTTTCTTCCTTCCCCCCCATCCCCCAGTTCCTGCAAGATTTTTAAACTGTCTGGCTTGGAATAAAGAATCAGACATACCTTTCTGGCTAGGAGGCTGAGAAGCCGCTCTCTGAGAATTCACCTCTCAGACATTCCTCTCTGATTGATAGGCCTGAAATAAAGATGAGATACACTCCTGAACAAAGGACAGAAAATATTTCTGAAGCTGCTTCTTGAGGACCTAGCCAGTTCTCCGAAACAAAATGATTGACCAGATCTTCCCCTCCCGAGGGGAGTGAGTGGCCACCCTCTCTGGCAGAGAACATCGGGGCAAGTAGCAGTGAATATCCCCTCTCTGGTGGGAAAAAACTTTCTTTGTTCAGCATCTTATAAAAGTCACCACATGGGGCAGTTACATTGGGATCTCCTCCATGGGGAGGACACTTTGCCTGGGACCATTTTCCCTCTTGGGCCTTGATTGAGCTGAGCTGTGTAAACCCAGATCCCTTCAGCTTTGAGAGGATCAAGTGCTGGAGTTCCTGCAAGACGTGATGAATCTATGTCTTCTGTGTTTTTGTCTTTGTTGTGTTAACTGCGTTGGTTAGGAATTGTTGACTGTTGTGGGTGTGGGTTTGATAGAGTATTTTCCATGTATTTTAAGAAAAACCTTATTCTTGGAGAGTGTGCCTTATTGCCAGCATGAATCCGAATCCAAACCTAACCTAGCTTAATCGAACACCTGTATAACTTACTTCCTAGTTGCATGCAAAAACTTTTATTTGAACACCTGCTTTTTAAACTTTGAGTTCCAAATTCTCTCCCCTCTTCCCTCCCCACCCAACCCCCTAAGAAAGCAAGCAATTCAACATAGGCCACACGTGTATCATTATGCAAAAACCTTCCACAAGACTCATGTTGTGAAAGACTAACTCTTTCCTGTCCTATCCCCCTTTATTGAATTTTCTCCCTTGACCTTGTCCCTTTTTGAAAGTGTTTCTTTTTGATTACCTCCTCCCCCTATCTGCCCTCCCTTCTATGGTCCCCCCATTTTTTATCTTTTTCCTCCTTTTTTCCTGTGGGGTAAGATACCCAATTGGATGTGTATGTTATTCCCTCCTCAGGTCAAACCCAATGAGAGCAAGATTCACTCATTCCCCCTCACCTGCCTCCTCTTCCCTCCCAACAGAACTGCTTTTTTTTGCCACTTTTAAGTGAGATAATTTACCCCATTCTATCTCTCCCTTTCTTCATCTTTTGATATATCCTCTCTCACCCCTTAATTTGATTTTTTTAGATATCGTCACTTCATATTCAACTCACCCTGTGCGCTCTCTCTCTCTCTCTCTCTCTCTCTCTCTCTCTCTATATATATATATATATATATGTATATATATATATATATATATATATATATATATATATATGTATATATGTATGTATGTATATTCCCTTCACCTACCCTAATACTGAGGTCTCATGAATTATACACATCATCTTTCCATGTAGGAATGCAAACAAAACAGTTCAACTTCAGTAAGTCCCTTATGATTTCTCTTTCTTGTTTACCTTTTCGTATTTCTCTTGATTCTTGTGTTTGAAAGTCAAATTTTCTATTCAGCTTTGCTCTTTTCACTGAGAAAGCTTGAAAGTCCCGTATTTTGTTGAAAATCCATATTTTGCCTTGGAGCATGATATTCAGTTTTGCTGGGTAGGTGATTCTTGGTTTTAATCCTAGCTCCATTGACCTCTGGAATACCATATTCCAAGCCCTTCGATCCCTTAAGAAGGTGCTAGATTCTGTATTATTCTGATTATTTTTCCACAATACTCAAATTGTTTCTTTCTGGCTGCTTGCAGTATTTTCTCCTTGATCTGGGAGCTCTGGAATTTGGTGACAATATTCCTAGGAGTTTTCTTTTTGGGATCTTTTTGAGGAGGTGATCTGTGGATTCTTTCAATTTCTATTTTATCCTCTGGCTCTAGAATATCAGGGCAGTTCTCCTTGATAATTCCTTGAAAGATGATATGTAGACTATTTTTTTTTCAATCATGGCTTTCAGGTAGTCCAATAATTTTCAGATTATCTCTCCTGGAACTATTTTCCAGGTTAGTGGTTTTTCCAATGAGATATGTGACATTGTCTTCCATTTTTTCATTCCTTTGGTTCTGTTTTATAATATCTTGATTTCTCCAAAAGCCACTAGCTTCCACTTGCTCCAATCTAATTTTTAAGGTAGTATTTTCTTCAGTGGTATTTTGGACCTCCTTTTCCATTTGGCTAATTCTGCCTTTCAAGGCATTCTTCTCCTCATGGGCTTCTTGGAGCTCCTTTGCCATTTGAGTTAGTCTATTTTTTAAGGTGTTATTTTCTTCATTATTTTTGTGGTTCTCCTTTAGCAAGTCATTGACTTGTTTTTCATGGTTTTCTTGCATCATTCTCATTTCTATTCCCAGTTTTTCCTCTCCTTCTCTAATTTGGTTTTTCAAATCCTTTTTGAGCTCTTCCATGGCCTGAGACCAGTTCAAGTTTTTCTTGGAAGCTTTTGATGTAGGGTCTTTGACTTTGTTGACTTCTTCTGGCTTTATGTTTTGATCTTCTTTGTCACCAAGGAAAGATTCCAAAGTCTGACTCTGAATCTGAGTCCATTTTCACTGCCTGGCCATGTTCCCAGCCAACTACTTGATCCTTGAGTTTTTTGTGGGGGTATGACTGCTTGTAGAGTAGAGAGTACTTTGTCCCAAGCTTGAGGGGTTTACACTGTTGTTTTCAGAGCTCTTTCTACACAGCAATCTCTGTGACAGCAGTGCTCCTTCTCCCCCAAGAACCACCAAACCGGACTGAGACTCAGATCTAAGCTGACTCTGCACTCCCACTCAGATCTGCCATTTAATTTCTCCCACCAGGTGGGCCTGGGGCTGGAAGCAACGGCAGCTGCAGTTCTGTCCTCAGAGCTGCACCACCTTTGCTACCCTTGGGGTGGTGGCCAAACCGTGAACTACTTTCACTCTGTCCCAGCAGCCTTTCCCAGTAACCTTCTCTGTTGTCTTTTGTGTTTGTGGGTTGAGAAGTCTGTTAACTACCACAGCTCACTGATTCAGGGTGCTAGGGCATGTTCTGTCTGAGCTGCCAGTCTGGTTATTCTGGGCGCAGACCACACTGGGCTCTGCTCCGCTCCACTCCCAGCACGGTGGGATAGACCTTACCCAGAGACCATCCAGACTGTTCTGGGCTGGAGCCCTGCTTCCTTCTGCTATTCTGTGGGTTCTGCAGCTCTAGAATTTGTTCAGAGCCATTTTTATAGGTTTTTGGAGGGACCTGGGGGGGAGCTCACTCCAGTCGCTGCTTTCCTGCTGCCATCTTGGCTCTGCCCTCCTCTCTTGGGCAATTAGTTTAAAAAAGAAGGAAATGAATCTGTCAAGACAGTTTTTTAATCAATCTACATTAGATCCTTCTCATCAATTCTTCAGTTTTTAAGTCTTTGCAAAGAAACCTTTGATTAATGTGTTCTAGTTAACTAATCTTCATTTGGAAGTATTCATCTTTATCCCCTTTTAAAATATTGTCCGAGCATTTGTCCATATCCAGTCTAGCATGACATCTCCCATGTCTTCAAACATCAAGTTCCACAGTCATACATGAAACTTCAGTCACTGTCATAGGATGTAGCTGTAATAACAATGTGGTTTGCAGCTGCTGTAGCTGTGTAAGGCCAACAATACCAGCACACAGAAGAGCCTCTAGCATTGATTCTTTGAATTGCTTTTCTAAGGAAAGCAACTTTAAGGGGTTAACAATCTCACTTTAACCAAACATACATGTATCATTCACTTAGTTCAGGAGAAAAAGCTAGCAGCTTGAACTTCAGAGCAAACACAAACAGAAATTACAAACAGAAAATATCAATAGGTCAAATAACACAAACCAGTTGACAGGCTTTCTGTCCAACATCTCAGTACATAGTTACTAGAGAAGCACCAACATCTGGGTTTTCAAGCTGGGGGTGGGGGGCTCTTAACAATGGCTGCCCACGTCTTGCCTAGTCAAATCACATGACACTGTCCCAGTGAGTGACAGCCCCAAACAAAATGCTAACCTCTGAGTTTATATACCCTTCTTAGGACTTGAAGGCTTCACACCTAATCAGCAAAAAGGTATGGGCCTGGTGCTTAACACCTAGCAAGACTTAATCAAAGGCACTTGGTTACTTTAGCATTCTTAAAGAGAAAACAGTAAAAAAAAAAAAAGTCCCACTCTAATTACTGATACTGTAGTTTGTCCCAGTTAGGAGAATAGGACTCCTAAAATGTAAATTAATTTCTCCTCTCAGTATTGAATAGTTTGGGGTTTCCTATTTCTGTTAATAATTTCTATTCTCTCCTTCCTAGTTCTATCTCTTTGAAGGACTCCTGAAATCCCATGTTTCTCTATTAGTCTTTTATACTTAGCAGGGTTCTTATCCTTTCCCCCTTTCCCTTTTCCTCCTAAAGTATCTTTTAAGTAGTTTTAATTGTCTTGAACACCCCTTAAAGTTTTCAGCTATTACTGAACCTTAGAAGTGATTCTGATAATACTCTTACAAGTGTAATAGGGTGCTGGTGAGCATAGGTCAGTATGCTTGGTAGATGTAAATTCTCATATGAAAGATCCTGCAGAGCGTGCTTCCTGAGGAACATGATTATGTGTAATAGAAGAGGCTAGGATAGATTTTCCAAGTACAGACATTCTGAAATTGGTTCAAACATTCAAAAGACACTAGTCATTCTGAAGTCTTTTTTGTTTTAGTCTCACTTCTTCCTGCCTATCTACATTCTGGTGAGAGAAAAGAGTGAATGCAGTAAGGGCAGAGCTCTTCTAGGGCTCTTCCCATCCAAGGCCCAAATGCAGCTAAGAATTATGGGCATCTGATTTTTGTTTATTTGCGTTTATATTTGTTCCTGCTTCTATAAATCTGATATTAGAGATGGTGATGATATTGTGAGCTTCAAATGGATAAGAAAGTGACCAACCAGGATGTCTTGCAATGGAATATGCGCTGTGTTTTGTGGACATTTGGTTCAAAATCAGCGTCCTGAATGACCTTTGAGATTCAATTCATCAATAGCTTAGAAGGAAACTAAGTTGCATTTGAATTTGAAGTTGGTGGGACCAATGCTGTGTAGAAATTAAATTAAATTAGAGCCTACTCTTTCCAAAACTGAAAGTGATATGAGGAGAGTGTTCCCACCCACCCACCCCCCACACACAAATTTTGTGGAAATAATGTGTATTCTTGCCTTTGCTATATATTTGAAATAATTACGCCTTTAAAAGCTAATGTTAATTGGTTAAATTGGAGTGAAATGCACTGGAATGAGAGTTTGAGCCAAAAGCATTAAAGAAAGAGGTGCCCAATCCCCAAATTATACCTTTAGAAAACTGAGAAAGTCATGTAACCAGACTCACCCAGGGAAAGTGAGGCAAAGATATTTGCTACACAGGAATTTGCTATGTTTCCATATTTTTTTCCAGTGCCTGCCCTTGTTTTCCCCATCCACATGTGTTCTAGTATTGTTAGTAAATGCTTAGTAACATTGGTCTCTTAAATGCTCACCACTGTCCATTTTCTTCCTCACTATAATCAACTACATCATCAGAAATTTCTTGGTGAAAACTTTCATTCCCCCATGAACCAACTTCTTTTTTAAAGTCAGAAGTCCTAGGATCTTATCCATACTTTCTCTAAACTGAAATTTACCCTTCCAAAGTCTGTGATATATGTAAGAATTTATCAGGTAATCCTCTCATTATTCATTCGCAATTTCTCAGAGGGCATAATTGCTTCCTCCTGATATGTCAGTCAACTTTATTTTATTAACCACTTCTTCCTGGTAAATAAAAATAAGGTCCAGACTAACTGCATTCTTGGTTACTTCTTTCACCCTCTAAAAGATTAAATTATCAGGCATAAAAGTCAAGGATTTCTTCTCTATTTATATCAGTGAGAGAGAGAGAGAGAGAGAGAGAGAGAGAGAGAGAGAGAGAGAGAGAGAGAGAGAGAGTGTCTCCAAGTAAAGGGGTAAAGGACCAGGTGGTTAAAGTTGCCTGCCATGACCATGTCCTGCCTTTGGGTCATTTATGTGATTTGGATAAGAAATTCCTCAACCATTTTGTCTAGCTCACCTGCTGTTCTATAGTATGCCCCTACAGCTAATTTTATACCTCTATAATCCTCTTCAATCTTACCCAAATGCTTTCTACCATGTCCCTATCCTATGTCAAGAATCCTTTGCTCCAACACTGATTAGTCAATACTACCATGAATTCCTCCAATACTTTCCTTTCCTATTGTCTTTATTCACACAAGATCACGTGCCTAGACCTCCTTCCTTTTGTTGTAATTTGTTTTGAAGTTCCCATTTTTAGCTGTAATAATGCTATCTCTGTAAAGATTTTTTTTGTCCCCACCTGGTAACAATCTCTTCTCTCTTCAGTGTTTTCTTTTTATATCCCTCATGCACTTATCTATTTGTCATTCATATGTCATTTTGTTTTTTTTTATATTTAAATCATTTATTAATACCTCCCCCAACAACATTTTATTGAAGACTCCCTTGAAACAAAGACACATACTTAAGGAAAACTTAATGAAGACCTAATCAGATCTGATGGCAGATGAACCACCTTCTGCATTACCTACATCTTTAGTTCTCCCATTAGGGCATTCCTTCTTGGACCTCCATTTAGGGGATGGTCCTAGGCCAGACATGATTCATGGAGGTTCTTGGTTATCTGACCCTGTGATATAATATAACACCTAACCACAGAAACTCCCACATTAATTTCCTTGTCCATGTCTGAGTCAGGTCTCCAAACCAGCATTTTAATCTCAGAGCTATGCTGCCTCTTGCCCTACTTACTCTTATTTGTGTTTAATGAATATTTGCTTCTTCAGTGAATTGTCACTTGTCTTTGAACACATTTATCCTCTTTACATAAAAGTGATTAACCTAGTAGTGGAAAAAACCCTGGAGTAATAGTATAGAGGCTTAGGTATTATCTAGCTGTGCAACTCATGCGAGTCACTTAATTTTTCTGGCCTTCAGTTTCTCTTTATCTACAAATTAAAATGATTGAACCAGATAATCTTTACCTCAAAGATTATCTAATTCCAAGGGAGGAGCAAAGTCAATAAATACGAGAAATGTAACAGTGGAATGTTTCTCATACTCTCATACACCATCTCCAGCAATCATCAAAAAGCCTAATTCTACTTCTTTCTGGGGTTAATTTTGTGGTTATTTTTAATGAGCAGGCCCCTTTGCTCCTGAATTGGAGCCTGGGAGAAGATGGGGTGGAAAAAACAATACCTGCTCTCTCTAAAATTACCAAGAATGGAGTGTTATTATACTTTCCTTCCCCAGTATTATGGCCATCCTCAACCTCATCAAACATTGCCTGTTTAAGGGATACTTTTTGCAAAGCACCTGTTTAAGAACTTTAGTAATAAGTCTTTGACAAAAGAGAATAAATATTAATGACATGCTAACTCCATGAAATTATGCAATTTACACTAACACACAAATGTTTTTCACTGCTTATTTATTCCTGTATTTATGACTCAGATACAAAAGAGTTATTGTCTTAAGAGAGATAGAGGAAGCAATTCAATTGATTTCTCTTTGCCTCATTTTCCTTGCCTGTATCCAGCTCTTGTGATGATGGTATGAAGGTGTTTGGCTGAAGATGAAAACCAGTTGCTTTCTCTTTCTATTGACCCCAATGCTTCTATAGGCAGAGCCACTCTTTCCCAGATGGTTCATTGAGGTGTTCCCTTGGTTTCACTTTCTCTGAGTCAATACCCCTATTCCACCCCATAGCTTGGGATCAAAACTCTTTCTTTGAATCTACCTACTTGGAGAGAAGAATGACAAGGACGTTTTCATGAGGCCAATGCCTCCAAAAGATGCCACTGCAGCTGTCTACTGGCTCTTCGCTCTTGAATACCGCCAGCTCAGGTTGTGTTTAAATGTCTTTTTTTGGACTAGATTCACTTAATATTAACTTTGAGGAAATCTATAGCAGCATATATTAATAAAATTTGTTTTGTTCAACATAAGTTCCTACCTGATACAAAATTCCAGTGATTAGAACTTTCTGATGTCATTTTGGAAGGACAATCATAGCCATCTAATACACTATTAAAAGAAATAAACACACTCAATGACACACACAGCCCACCAAAACTACCACCACCATCACCATCACACATTCTGAACATCTGAAGACTGTTTCTTTTTTTTTAGGTAAATAAATATTTAATTTTTTGTTGTTTTTTTCTCCAGTTAATGGTATTTTATTTCTTCCAGTTACACGTAAAGATAGTTTTCAACATTCACTTTTATAAGATTTTGAGCTCCAATATTTTCTCCATCTCTTCCTTCCCAAGACAGCAAGGAATCTGATATAAGCTATACATGTACAATCATATTAAATGTATTTCCACATTATTTCCACATGTTGTGAAAGAAAAATCAGAAAAAAGGATAAATTGATGAGAAAAAAAGAAGAGAGAGGAAATAATAAGCTTTGATCTGCATTTAGACTCCATAGTTTTTTCTCTGAATGTCTATGGCATTCTCCATCATGGGTCTTTTGGAATTCTCTTAAATCACTATATTGCTGAAAAGAGCTAAACCCATCAAAGTTGATCATCTCACAACATTGCTGTTCCTGTGTATAATGTTCTCCTGGTACTGCTCACTTTACCCAATATGAGTTCATGTAAGTCTTTCTGTGTGTGTGTGTGTGTGTGTGTTTGTGTGTGTGTGTGTGTTTAAATCTACCTGCTCAGCATTTCTTATAGCACAGTATTCCATTACATTCATATACCACAACTTGTTCAGCCATTCTGCAATTGACAGACATTCCCTCAATTTCCAATTCTTTGGCAACACAGAAAGAACTGCCACAAATATTTTTGCACATGTGGGTCCTTTCCCTTTTTTATGATCTCTTTGGGATATAAACCTAGTGGTAGTATTGCTGGATCAAAGGGTATGCATAGTTTTATAGTCTTTTGGACATAGTTTCAAATTGCTCTCTAAAATGGTTAGACCAGTTCACAATTGCACCAACAAAGCATTATTGTTCCACTTTTCCCACATCTTCTCCAACATTTATCATATTACTGTTTTGTCAAGTTAGTCAAGCTGATAGAAGTGGTGTGGTACCTCAGAGTTGTTTTGATTTGCATGTTGCTAATCAATAGTGATTTGGAGTGGTTTTTTTTTTTCATATGACTGTAGATAGCTTTAATTTCTTCCTCTGAAAACTGCCTGCTCATATCCTTTGACCATTTATCAGTTAGGGAATAACCTGTATTCTTATACATTTGCCTCACTTTTCTATATATTTTAGAAATGAGGCCTTTATCAGAAACACTGATGGTAAAAATTGTTTCCCAGCTTTTTGCTTTCCTTCTAATATTAGTTGCAGTGGCTTTGTTTTTGTATATTATTTTAATTTAATGTAATGAAAATTATCCATTTTGCATTTAATAAAAATAAATCTTTTTATGATTCTCTTGGGTCTTGTATTTGAAGACTGAATTTTCTGTTCAGTTCTTGTCTTTTCATCTGGGATAATTGGAAGGCCCCTATTTCATTGAATATCCATCTTTTCCCATGAAAGATTATACTAATTTTGCTGGGTAATAGATTATTGGTTGTAATCCAAACTCCTTTGCCTTCTGAAATATTATATTCCAAGCCTTCCGATCCTTTAATATGGAAGTTGCTAAGTCCTGTGTAATCTTAACTGTGGTTCCATGATTTTTATAGTTTCTTTCTGGCAGTTTGCAGTACTTTTTCCTTGACTTGATAATTCTGGAATTTGGCTGCAATATTCTTTGGAGTTTTCATTTTTGGATCTATTTCAGAAGGCTATCAGTGGATTCTTTCAATGTCTCTTTTACCCTGGTTCTATGGTATTGGGGCAGTTTTCTTTGATAATGTCTTAAAAGATATAGTCCAGGCTCCTTTTCTGATCATGGCTTTCAGGTAGACCAATAATTCTTAAATTATCTCTTCTGGCTCTATTTTCAGGGTCAGCTGTTTTTCCAATGACGTATTTTATATTTTCTTCTACTTTTTCATTCTTTTGATTTTCTTTTACTGATTCTTGATGTCTCTCTCATTGAGTCATTAATTTCCACTTGCTTAATACTAATTTTTAAGTTATTATTTTCTTCAGTTAGCTTTTGTTCCTTTTTTCCATTTGGCCAATTCTACTTTTTAAGGAGCTGTTTTCCTCAGTGGATTATTTTTTCCATTTGGCCAAATATACTTTTTTTTAAGAAATTGTTTACTTCATTCAATTTTTGTCATTCCTTTTCTAAGCTGTTGTTTCTCCATTGTATGCCTCATATTTATTTTCCCTATTTTTCTTCTGTCTCTCTTATTAGAATTTTAAAATCTTTTAAAGTTCTTCCAAGAGGCATTTTGGGCTTGAGACCAATTCATATTCCCCTTTCAGGTTTTAGATGTAGGTATATTGACAATGTTGTCCTCTTCTGAGTTTGTGTTTTCATCAACCCTGTCACCACAGTAATTTTTATGGTCAAGATTCTTTTTTGCTTCTTGCTAATTTTTTTGCCTATTTCATGGCTTTTAAAGTTGAGCTGTCCTGCTGTGGCAAAGGGGGTACAATCCCTCACTGTGTGCACGGGTCCTCAGGTGTTGGTGGCTTGATCACTGTGCTGGGGTGGCCTGGCCTCATCTCACCTGTTGTTGCCTGGTTTCTGGGGCTAGTAACTTGCCTTCTGCACCGGGACTGGAAGCCATAAAGCTGTCCTGCTGTGCCACTTGTTTGCTGAGACAGGACCAAGGGACCTGTATTGCTGATCTATGCTGTGTCTAAAAGCCTCCTGTTGGCTTGTTTGGACACTGTCTGTGCCAGGCTAGGCTCCCCTTTTACCCAACTGAAACAGAACTTTCCTGAAGTCCTTTTTTTTTTTTTTTTTTTTTTTTTTTTTTTTTTTTTTTTTTGCTTTTTGGCAGGGCAATTGGGGTTAAGTGACTTGCCCAAGGTCACACAGCTAGTACATGTGTCAAGTGTCTGAGGCGGGATTTGAACTCAGGTCCTCCTGACTCCAGGGCCGGTGCTCTACTCACTGCGCCACCTAGCTGCCCCTCTGAAGTCCTTTTAAATTATCTTAAGCTAGAAAATTGTTTCACTCTATCTTTTTTCATAGGTTCTATCACTCCAGAATCCATTTAGAGGCTTGATTTAATGTCATTTCTGAGGGAATCTAGGGAGAGCTCAGGAGACTTCCTGGCTTCTCTCCTCCATCTTGGCTCTGTCTTCCAATCATTTGTTTCTTTTGGAAACACATTGATTATAGAAAGTGAAAAGATCTGTTTAAAGAAATAAAGAATGAGTTATTTCAGGAAGACAATGGGAGTGAAGCAAGAAATGTGGAAGACCATTGTAATTCTGTGTAAAACAGTAATCTTACAAATCTCCTGCCAATGACATTGTTCTTAGTTCTGGAGTCTCTTTTTTCCATTACCTGTCATCCAACTCTGGTTAAAGATATTTAGGCGAAGACGGTAGCAGGAGTTAAGACACTCCCATTCTCTTTTCTTCTATACACTACTGGAGCTGCAATTTTTCTAATTGAAATAGCAATGATCTGATGCCCTCATCAACCATTACTTGGGCTTGTATATCTCTTGTTTCTCACAAGATTTCAGCCCCTGCTCCTAGCATTAGAAAACACTGACCATTTCTGTTCCATCTTGCTATGTTATCTTTCTGTTTTGTCTATCTTAGCTTCATTAAAATTTCTTAGGTAAAAAACAGCTGTATATAAAATTAGGTAATTGACTCCTGGCATTTTTACATCATGGGCCCCACTAGCAGTCTTTTGAAGTCTATAGAATTATCTGATTGATGGCTTAAAAAAGAAAACATAATTAAAAGAAATACTAAATTTTAGTTAAAGATCAATAGAAATAAAAATCTATTTTCTCCATCCAAATTCAAGGACCCCCTTGAAATCTAGCTGTATATCTCTTTGGCACCCCAGATTGAGAACTCCTGGCTTAGCTAATTTCTAAGATCCCTTCCAATTCTAAATCTATGCTCTTATTTATTGATTCAAGGAGAAAATGTTATATTTCTTTCTGAAAAGGGGCATGGGTCAATCTCCTTTCCCTTTCTACCTCTTTTCCAAACATATTTCATTCATTCCTACAGAGCAAAAAATTTGAAGGTAGGTTACCTGGCATTTTCAGACTAGTTAGGACAATTATTTTTAATGACGAATTCCTGTAACTTAGTACACTGTATGAGTTTGAGGCTAGTGGCATGTTTTTTTTTTTATTTGTGGAGGGAGGTGGGAGGAGAGTATGTGGGACAGCTACTGATATGGGAATAGAAGGAATCTTTATTATAATCACCTTCATGAGATATATATATATATATATATATATATATATATATATATATATATATATGTATATATATGTGTGTGTGTGTGTGTGTGTGTGTGTGTGTGTGTGCGTATACATGTATACATACACAGACATATATATGTGCATAGATATACATATACATACACACACACATATAATCAAGGAAATACGTAGGTAAGCTTCTCTTTATAAAATGTTTTAAATTTGGCCCAATTGTTTCTCTTTAAAAACCAATCTACAATCTATTCAGAATCTTCTATAGGCTTTGTGCTTTGATTGTTTTAATGGTTGCTCTGAATATCTTATTAAGACAATTTAATCTCTAGGATAAGGTTTCTTTTCTGAAATTGCCTAGATATCTAATGTTATAATGAAGATAGCATTTCTAACTAGTTACTATAATGTTAGGCCTCAGAGCCAGGAAGACCTAGGTTCAATTTCTATTTGTGACACATAATGGTTAGGTGATCCTCAGTAAGTCAATAAACCTCTCAGTGCTCCAGGTAACTCTCCAAGACTCTAAGTTACAGAGAAGGTACTGACCTGTATTGGTAGAGGGATTTAACTCGTCTACGAGTTCTGTATATCACAAGATTCAGTCTGCAGCCCTTATACTTTAGTCCTCAAAATTTATTTCCTTCCATTTTTATTAGAATTTTAAGCACCTATCGGATATGTGTGTATGTAATACACACACACACACACACACACACACACACACACACACACACGTATATATATTTGGTTTTTTTCTTAATCAGGGGCAGCTGTGTGGTGAAGTCAGAAAGATTCATTTTCCTGAGTTCAAATCTAGCCTCAGATACTTATTAGCTGAGTGGCTCTGGCCAAGCCACTTAACGCCATTTGCCTCAGTTTCCTCATCTATAAAATGAGCTGGAGAAGGAAATCGCAACCCATTTCAGTACCTCTGCCAAGAAAACCGCAAATGGGGTCATGAAGAATTGGACACGATTGAAAAATGACTGAACAAATTCTTATGACAATATTACTTTCCTTCCTATGGAGATTTTTAAAAGGTATAATAGTTCTGTTTGAGCAAATCCTATAAGGACTTCAGCAGTTTCCTGGAGAATTATTGAACTTGAAATGACATCAATAAAGCTGTCAAGAAAAATAAAAATGAAGTCTACTTGCCTAAAGGAAAAACAAACAAACAAACAAACTTAGAACTCTATGGAGAGTAGTTTGCATGAAATGCATACAGATACCGAGATAAGCTAAGAAGTGGAAATAGACTGGTGTATTAAAAATCAAGGGACAGGGATAGAAATCTTCTCACAAACTCTGTCTTAGTCTCTGTCTCTCTCTCACTTTCTGTCTCTGTCTGTGTGTGTGTATGTGCGTGTGTGTGTGTGACCTTGTCTATACTGTTCATTCAATTCTTTTGTCTTCTTTGTTATTCTAACGCATTATCGAATTTTGCTGGAAAATGAAATATATTTCAATTTTAATACAGTGAATGTTGAAGATGATTGGAAAATTTGTTTTCTGGCTGAAGAAGACATGCACTCAGTGTCTGAAAGGGAAAAATACAGAAGAAAAAATAAGATAGTTCTGACACCAGTCAATAGTATTTTTTCCTGAAATTTTGCTAGAAATAATTTACTTTGTACAATAAGATGATCATCTCATTGTTACATTACAAGGCACTGACTGATTTTCTTATGATTTCCAAAGGGACGTGCACATTCTTTCATTCATCACCATTTAAGGCCCTTCAATTACCAAAATTGACTATCCTGTGCTCCTGTAGCACTTCATAACTATTTCTCATATTTAGTTATTTGATGATTAATATTTTGTGGCAGGTCACTTGAAACTCAGTAATTCTTTACCCTGCTTTTAATTGCAACAAGCTATTCATATTGTTACTTCAGATATTTCCCTTCTGCCCTCCTTCTTGGAATGAGAATGTGGGAAATTCTAAACATACTAGCACTCCTTTTGAAATTTCAAATGTTCCTCATCTGGATGGAAGAAATACCACTTTTCTTTCCAAACTTGTCATATCAGAGTATTTTGCATATATACAGATAAGAATAATCCTGATAAGATAAATGCTCACATAGTAAGAGTTAGCACTTTTATTGTGTTTTAAGGGTTTGTAAAATGCTTTACATGTATAGATTTATTCTCACAACAATCCTGAGAGGTAGGTGGTGTTGTTATCCTTACTCTACAAATGAGGCAGACAAAGGTTAAGTCACTTTTCTGTGATCTCTTAGCTAGTAGGTATTTGAGGCCAAATTTGAATTCATGTCTTCCTGACTCTGCATCCAACACTCTAGCCACTGCACCTCCTATCTTACATAAAATGAAAATTATGTTTCCCATTATATTATTTCTGGACAATAAACTGACAGTTAGATAGAGTCATGTTCCTACAACTTCTGTTACATCTAATGTGAATCTGCTTATTTTACATTACTTTGTCATCACCAAAAACTTGAAAGAAATATTTCTAATATCTTAATTTGAGTTTTGGTTTACTTTCATTAATGGTTTACTATTGTTTATCATTACTCAATTATGCTAAATTTGAGCCATTTTATTACATAACACAATGACTTCATTAAAATGAAAAATTGAAGAGAGTATTAAGAAACATTGTAATGTTACCTGATTTCTTAAAGTACATGTAATTAGATCAGCAACAAAAAAGACACACACAAATACATCTTGTGCATGTCTTACTGGCAAATTATGCTAGTGAGAATAAAATACCCATGTGACACGTCAACATGTAATTATAGACCAGCATGTTTAAATGTTAGCATTTAGATTTGCTCTGAGACTACTGTATTGATTCTAAGGTTATTTTCAGTTTTGTAACCTCCTGAAACTACCAAGTGGTAGCAGAATACTTAAGAGCACTAATTGGTTGCAAACAATGGGTAATACATTTATCTTTTTGTTTTAATTGATAGTGAATATAATGTCTTGCACTGAAGATGAACCAATCTACAATCACAAAATGAAGTGATTGATTGAGAAAACAATTTGGCCTTGGTGGAGGGCATTAGAGGAAAATTTGGAGTTTGTTCAATGTTATGTAATTCATATTCTTTCAGTTGCACTAATCTATATAATTAAATCGGGTACTTTGTTAAAAATAATTATGATATAAACCAAAATGGTTCTACTGTCCATCTCGTTCCCTTTTTCCTCATTGTTAGTCCCTCTGTGTCCTTCCTGCAGATGTAGGTTTCATCTTTTAAAAAATTTCTACCAGTGTGATAAAATATTAAACCAATACTACATCCCATCCCTGGACTCTGATAATTTTCATGGGCCATCCCTCATGCTTTGAACACTCTCCTTCTTTGTCTCTATCTCCTAGCTTCCCTGGCCTTCTTTAAGTCTCAGGTTAATTCCTACTTTTTTTTCAAGAAGCCCTTCCTAGGCCTCCTTAATCTCTGAGACTACCATCAATTTAACATTTATGTATACAAGTATGTATGTATAGGTATGTGTATATGTATATGTGCATGCATATATGTAGTATATGTGTATGCATATATAACATGAGTGTATAGTTTGTATTTGTTTGCATGTTATATCCTCCATTAGACTGTGGACTGACTCCATGAAAGCAAAGAGTACCTTTTGTCTATGTTTATATTCGTAATGCTTAACACAGTACCTGCAGTTCGTGCAGTGGATGCTTAATAAATTTTAGTTGACTGCCTGGCTGACATTTCTGTATCTTTTTAATATTTAGAGGGGCCTTTCTTACACCCTGTAAGGAAGGTACAATGACGGTTAGTACAATTACTACACTGTACCAATAGTAGTGTTAGTACAAGGAAAAGAGGTAAGACATCTAGTCAGAATGCTTCAGTAAGCTGCCCAACATCAGAAAACTATAGTCAGAGGCCAAATTCAGTTCCAAATCTCTTAATCCCAAATCTAGAGTTCTTTCAATTATGTCATGCTTACAGTCATGCTGCCTTATTACATGATTAGAAAAACTATTTGACTAATCAATAAAATTAATAAAATGATTAATCTTACATATTAGTTACATTAAATTTTTGTTAATAGGCATGTTGCAAACACTCTTATCATAAGTCACAGCCACATCAATCAAATATAGTCCTACATAGTACTTGAGAAAATGATAAGTCCATAAATGTTTAGAGTGAGGAGGAATTTAGGGAACATTTAGTCCAAATCTCTTGTTTTAAAGATAAGGAAAATGATAAACAGAAAAGTTAATTTATCCATAGCTAGTCACCTAATTAAGGGAAGGGAAGGAAAGCAAGAAGCATTTATGTAGCACATATTATGTGCCAGGAACTGTGCTAAGCACTTCATAAATATTAATTACAATTGATACTTACAACAACCCTGTGAGATAGGTGCTAGCATTACAGGGGTTAAGTGACTTGCCTAAGGCTTCATGGCCAGATTTGAACTCAGGTCTTCCTGACTCTAGGCACAGTGCTCTATCTACTACATCATCTTGGCCACTTATCCTGACCTCTAATTACCATTTTCCCTGATTACTCTGTGTGTGTGTGTGTGTGTGTGTGTGTGTGTGTGTGTGTATGTGTGTGTAGGTAATTGGAGTTAAATGACTTGCCCAGGGTCACACAGCTAGTGTGTCTGAGACTGGATTCAAACTCAGGTCCTCCTAACTCCAGGGTCAATGTTCTATCCACTGCATCATGTAGCTGCCCTTCCCCGATTACTCTTGAAGAATCATGACTAATTGACATAAAAAGAAGTTATAAACCAAATACACCACCTGCCATGTATTTAATATATTCATAGGTAACATTCACATTTCGTATATAATTTCTCATCTCTCAACTTTGTGTAGACTCCACACCATTCATGGCTCTCTCCAGTAAGAATTGTTTTGTGAGGAAAGATAATAAAATGATGATGAATTATACCTGATCTTTTCCTTTATTGTCATCACAGCTATTTTATTTATATAAAAATAATATTTTTCATAATTTATGTTAATTATTTAGCTTTTCCTAAAACATTTCTCCATATTATTTCAATAAGGCTTATCTCAATGGCAGTATTTATTGTTATGTTACTAAAGTCAGGGAAAATGCAAAAAGGAAGGTATATGCACTAGAAGTTATCTTTACATTTTTTTCCAATGGCAGCCACTCTAACTACAATGAATTGGTAACTGAATATAAAATACCACCAAGCAGTCACTTTTACTCATAGACGAGTGGCATCAAGCAAATCAAAGTACATTTGGATATGCAGCATGTGTGTATTTAATGGCCCAAAGAGGTCATGGTATCCATTCTGATTTTTCAATGACACTGATGGAAATATAAATAACCTTGGGGGAGGGTGTGGGGAAGAGCATCCTTTAAATCTACTATAGGTTAAATGGATTTTTTTTTATGTTAGTAAACATGTTATGGACCACAAATTCCCTGTCATATTACACCGTGTCCGACTTATGTTATCCTCCATTGTTTATAGGGAAGGTATAAGTTTACCTATCTGCCTGTAAACATTACAGTCTAAAATCAGTCTTATCTTCTAAATTGGAATATATGTGCAATAAAGTAGGCATTTTTACAGCAACGTGCCAGTTTTCATTCCATTTCTTCCAACAAAAATGAATCAAACACTAAAAACCGTTACTATTAGCAAATGTCAGATGGAACAAAAATATTCTCTCTTTTGAGAGCCAGTTGTGCCAGAAATGTGGTCATAACTCTATATCAAAAGTACTAAATGACTTAGACATCTCCTTTGACTTAGACATCTCCTATTGTATAAATATTCCTATTGTGGCAGTGCTGCTTAGTGTTACTTTTCTGGAGCAACTTTTTAGAGATTTGAATTTCTTTTTAGGTAATAGGTGAAATAAATGTATGTTTAATACCCTTCTTTTTGGACTTGATGTTTGATCTCATGATAAGTAAAACAAACACAGCATAGAAAGAAATCATGTTAAATCTGACACAATCTAGTAAACAGATATTAAACCCATTTTAGGACACAGCTTCTTTTTGTTTTCTTTATACACCACTAGTGCTATTAAGTGTTTATTTCAGTTGCATTAGGAATTTTTTTTCTTCTTTTCTTAGATGGGCCTAATTGGCCGCTCTTTATATTTGCTCTTTTTTGTAGATTTAGAGTTAGAAAGGTGTTGAAAAGCCATCTAGTTTAACTTCATTATTTTAGATTTGAGGAAACCGAGGCTCATGGAGGTTAAATGATTTTCCCAATGCCGCATACATCTGAGTATGTGGCAGAACAATGATTGGAACATAGTTCCTCTGACTCAAAAATCTATCACTCTTTCTATACCATCACATTCTTTCCTTTCATTTAGTTTCACCAGTCTTTTCTTTCTAAGCTTATAATGTTAGCTGCATAATGCTAGACACTTTTTTTCTTTCCATCTTATGCTATATAGTGATCATTTTCAAATGAAAGTAGACTGGTGAAAAAAATCCATATTATGGACATGTGTTTCTGCCTGTAGCCTCGATTGCAGGTGCAAAAAATGAAATGTCTTTGTTCAAAGTGGCTTCTTTTGCTGGGAAATATGTAATTGGGACAATCTATATAAATAATGTACATTTGGCTCAAGTTTCCATATTGCCACAGTTTAAATGTGTGCTTTCAGCTGCATTTGAATATGCACTTGAAAAATATGTGTATAATGTTGTAGATAAACAGAAACACAACAGCTTTTCAATAAAATTCTAATTAATCCCAATGCACCTGACTTACTAAAATGTTCATGTTTACATTTCTCAGCTTATATTTTCAAGAGAACAATTTAAATACAGTATTTCTTTGAAATGATACTTAATCATTGTATGTGGGGTTGGGGAAGGAAATAGTCTTTGGAATATAGGCTCACACTAGGTAATTTCATTTCCTGGATGTCCTAGAATTTTTTTTTCTTTCACTTTTATGATTTTGCTTTTAAATAACAAGTGTGAATGCATTGTTGGTGGAGTTGTGAATTGATACAACCATTCTGCAGAGCAATTTGGAACTATGACCAAAGAGTAATCAAACTGTGCACACCCTCTGATCCAGCAATACCACTGTTAGATCTGTATCCCAAAGAGATCATAAAAAAGGGAAAAGGTCCTACATATACAAAAATACTTATGCCAGCTCTTTTTGTGGAGGCAAAGAATTGAAAATAGAGGAGATGGCCATCAATTGGGGAATTGCTGAACCAAGCTGTGGCATATGTATGTAATGGAACAATATTGTGCTATAAGAAATGATGAGCAGGTAGATTTCAGAAAAAAAAGACCACCATGGAAAGACTTACATGAAAAGATGTTGAGTGAAGTGATCAGAAATAAGAGAATATTTTACACAGTGACAGCAACATTCCACATCCAGAGAAAGAACTGGAGTCTGAATGCAGATTGATGAATACTATTTTCACTTTTTTGTGCCTTTTCCCTTTTATTTTTTTTCTTCTTTCACAACATGACAAATGTGGAAATATGTTTATGTGATTGCACATGTACAACCTATATCAGATTACTTGCCATCCTAGGGAGGGGGGATGAGAGGGAAGGGAGAAAAAATTTGAAATTCAAAATCTTACAAAAACTGAATGTTGAAAACCATCTTCATGTGTAATTGGAAAAAAAAATTACTATTTACCAAAAAAAGAGATAAAGAAATAGCTAAGTAAATAGATAGATAAATACATAAACAAATAAATAAATAACCAGTGTAATGTAAGAGACCCAGCACTGGATTTGATTGAACTGAAAGGACTGTTTCAATCTAACCCATGCACTATCACTTCCTCCTTCTGTGATCTTGAGTCAGACATTTCTTTGCTCTAAGCCACAGATTCTCATATTTTAAAAAAGGGGGTGGAAGTTGGAGTAGGGTCATAGATAGTAAACTAGAAGGGACATTAGAGGCCACATTGCCAAAACCCATCGTTTTGCAAAGAGAAAATCTAGTAAATAGAATTATTAAGGGATTTGCTCAAGGTCACACAGGTTAGAAATGGGAAGCATCTACTATTAAATTTATTCTTTTTTCTACTACATAATACTGGCTAGATGATGTTTAAATTACCATTCAAGCTCTGAAGCCAATACTCCTGTATGCATTGTGTCTATGGAGAATAGAAATTAAACAGTACATCTTTTGGTAAAAAAAAAAAAAAAAAAAAAAAAAAAAGTTATAGACATCCCAGAATTTAACCTCACAACAAAATGTAAAGGATGAAATTTACACTTTCAAAAATTTTGGTGTATTAATTCAATTCAATCCAACTTAACAAGCATCAAATATGAGCAAATCACAGTGGTGATACCAATCTCAGCTAGGAGTATCAAAGCAAGACCAAACTAGTCCTCAGGCTTGAATAACCTATAAAAGACAGGGTAGCATTATTTTGGAATATGGGAGAGCCAGCATATAATGGATTGTTAAATTTTCACTGTGATTATTTGTACCTCAGAAAGTGGCAAACATTACAAGTCTGGTTTAATTTACTGTTTTGTTGGTTGTCTAGACTTAGAGATATGGAAAATATATTAATAAAGCAAACTACACTTAATAGCTTGTAATAGGCACATTCTCCCCTCCCCCAACCTGGTTGTTAAACATTGGTTTAACAACATCTGATTGTTATTGGTATACTCCTGCCATTATTCTGACCTACGCTCACTTGATCAGTCAAGTTGGGGTTCCAAGAAATAGGTTAGCTACTCATCCCATCAGGGTTCAGCGCAGCACTCCTGTAGGGCAGTGGTAGTATCTATTTTTAATGCTATTGACTCAAGCCCCCATTATGATACCATACTCCAATATCAATCCTCAGCTAAAATTAATATTTCCCTTTCATCATAAATACACTCTTATGATTAACGGCTCAGTATCATTTAACCAATTAACATCAGTTAGCTTTTAAAAAAAAGAATATTTTTGAGATGATTACAGCAAAAACAGAAATTATGAATATCCATCCCTCTCCCTTACACATACCTGGGGATGGATTCTCCTCTATACTATTCCAATCTACAGGGAGAATGGGCTGAAACTTAAAGCAATTTCTATAAGGCATTTGCCCCCACCATGATCCCTTCTAAATGCAACATAATCTCTGCAACTGATGGACAGGATAAGTCAGGATTTCACTTCTCACTGTCTCAGCTTGCCAAAAAAATCCATTACAGACTTCTCCTGGACTCTTGGTACCTTGCTTATCTTACCTTGTGAAGCTCACAAGCTTGCAGCTGTCTCCAATAATCCTTTACATAAAGGAATGTATGAGGGGGAAGATGGGGTTGGGGCTGGAGGTCAGCAGATGAGAAATGAGCTTTGGGGCTCACCGCATAGAGAACTTTGACAGGGACTCATCCAACAGGAATGCCTCACTTGTCCATGAACTTGGTGGACCCAATGCTACGTCGGAATCCACTCTCCCTAGAAATGTAGGTATTAGGATGGGGAAAGGTGGGCTCTTACGGTATTTGCGAGGTGTTCCTGACTTCTAGTCTTCCTATAAATTTGAAGTAAATTCCTCCTTTGTGGTAGCTTATCCATGTTAATTGGTTAAATGGAACTGGGATATTAATCAGTGGAGATAACAGGAGTTTGCACCAATAACCTTAGAGCAGAATTGCTACCAACCACTCAGCAATGAGGGGGAGATTTAGCCACCTTTTCTCAAGGAAAGTGAGACCAGACCTTAATCCACAGGAAAGAATAAATATAACAGAGATAGAAGAAACACCAGGGCCATGTGTTCACGGGCCACATTCGCAGTGGCTCAAGTAGAGAGACAAAGTTCCTACAACTCATCAAGGGCTTCCTGCTTTCTTGCTTCCCTAGAACAAAGGCAACCAGGAAAGGCAAAGAAGCTTTCTTTGGTCAATTACTGTCTTTTGGGCACATTGCAGTTCAGGATCAACAGTCTATGGAAACTCCACGTATTGTTGCCCAAAGCTTTTTGCTAATTATTAACTACCGTCATTATAGAGACTGCATATACCATACAAATTATACAACCTCATAAGGGCTCTGGCCCAGGGCTTCTTAAACATTTTTCCTCTTCTGACCCCTTCGGTACTTCTTAAACCATGGGTTGCTACCTGTGGTTTAAGAAGCTAGGCCAAGTCTCTCTCTCTCTCTCTCTCTCTCTCTCTCTCTCTCTCTCTCTCTCTCTCACACACACACACACACACACACTCACACACACAAACACACACACTGTCATCCCTGAAAACAAATGACCAAAGAGGCACAGAGGTTATGCAACTGTTGTTGACTCTGAAAATATCAAAGATCTCACATTAGTTATCACAACCACAATTAGCTCTGAAAATTAAAATAAAATAAAAGCAAAATAAAACCAAAGAGCTAACACTGGTCAGAAGAAAAAAAATCTTTATTCTGTTGGAGGAGGAAAACTAGACACATGTGTTGGGGACTCCTCTGATACTGAGGACACCCACTTTAGGGTGGACAAATCTCAATACATATACTAGTGGCTATGCAGTGAGCTGTAGCCCTGATAATGAGGGATAACAGCAACAATGGGGTGTTTGAGTTATAGCAAGGCTTCATGACCAGCACAGTACTGCAGATGCTTGTTCAAGGTCAGAGATCAGTTTTGCTGGTGTGAAGCAATTCTGGGATTTTGCCATGGTGGAGTTCATCCACAGGGTGAGTACAAAGGATTGTTGTTATGCCAAGCTCAGGGCACAGCTTGCTTGCTGGGCTTCAGCTCAGGAAAACAAGGTGTCTCCTCATAGTAAAAAGAGAAGGGTGGTCTTGGCATGGGGATCCTGACATTTCCTCCTTTTGTCCAAATGGAGGGGGTCAAAGACAACCCCTCCCATTCTGGCCAATAAAGTAGAGGCAAGTATAAGGCAAGATATCACAAGAGGCCAGTTGGGCCAGGACAAAATGTTGAGTTGAGGGACAGCTATAGCCTTATATTGGTGAGTGTAAGGGGTAAATCAGCAAATCTAACAGTTTGTTTGCCCTTCCCCTGAGCAAAGACAGTATGGCATTTTTATCCCAGAAGGCCAGTTCCTCGAGAGGACTTGAATGGGGGATGGGTGGTGGGGGGAGTGGGGGGAGCAGGGGAAGCATGTCACAAGTATCATTGAGAAACTCCCAAAAGGCAATCAGGGCCTTGGTGGTTGAGCACATAACAAAATGGAAGAGGAAAAAAAAAAAAAAACAAAACAAGAACCTAAGATAGTATACAAAACCCTAATCTGGAATCTTGGAAAAATTCTCTCCTATGGATGTCAGCTGCTTCTGGGGTCCATACTAGGCAAACCTTAAGATCCCTGGAGGATTCTGCCATTCCCTCAGAAGTGGGGGATGTCTTCAGACGATCCAGGATTCCACAACCACAAGTTTTACAGCTGTAGGAGTAGTAAGAAAGACCTGGAAGGGGTCCTTGGAAACAATGGTTGCCAGTTTGTAAAGTGTAAATGGGAGTAAAATGAAACACAGGCCAAAACCAGATTATGGAACATTTGAAGTGGTTGATAAAGAATTTGAATTTTATCCTAGAATCAGAGTGGTGAGATTGTTAGTCCTGTGTAGAGTATAGATTGGAAAGGGGAGAGAATGAAAACAAGAAACCCAGTTTGGAGACTATTCCTACAATCTATGTGAGGAGTGATGAAGGTCTGAAGTAGGTTAATTGTTGTGCGAAGGGAGGAAAGGAGACAAATGCAAGATGTGCAGTGATATAAGAGAGAGCAATTGATTGAGTAGGTAAGGATGAGTTTCCAAACTTGAGAGTGTTGGTGCCCTTAATGTACAGGGAAGTTAAAAGGGTAGTTGGTTTCTGAGGGGAAAAGATAATGGGTTCCATTTTGGATATGTGTTTGAGATATTTTGGAATGTCTAAGTGGAGATGTCCAGCACATTGTGGGTGATATGGAATATCTCAATAAAAAATATTATACATATATGTTATATATACATATATGTATATATGTGTGTATATATATACATATATGTATATATGTGTGTATATATATTCACACACATATGCATATATACATACACACACCTATACACACTTGGAAATTAGTGGGATAAAAGGTGACCATTTTACCCAAAAGAATTAATGAGGTCTTTAAGAGACATCATAGAGAGAGACAGAGACAGAGACAGAGAGAGACAGAGACAGAGCGAGGCAGAGTAGAAGAGGAGCTAAGCTAAGGGCACATGCAGGGGTATGCTGGAGAAAGTTCAAACCAGCTCTTGAGAATCAATTGTAAAATTTTCAGTGTGAGCATTTATTCCTTGGAAATCAGCAAATGATGCAAATCAGAATTTGATTTACTGCTTGGTTGAATGTATAAGACTTTAAAAAGTCATGAAAAAATTGTTAATATTGAAAATTAATCCTAAAAGTGTGTGCTTAGAGAAGCAGTTGTTGAACATTTACCAGCATGCCACTGGTACATGTCCAGACTTGAGGGTAGAATCTGGATAATGATCTAGCAAGGGAAGTTATGAAGGACTAGTCCAAAAGGTAGGAGAAGAACTAGAAGAAATCAATGTCATGCAAAGCAAAGAAGAGAGATTTTCCAGAGGAAGATGTTGTGGGATAGTCAGCCATATCAAAAGCTATAAACAGGGAAAGAAGGATAAAGAGTAAAAAGAAATTATTGGGATTTATCAGTCTTTAGTTGATAGCTAATCTTGAAGATGGCAGTTCCTATAGAAAGGTGCAATCAGAAGCCAGACTTCAAGATTCTGGGAAGAGAGTAAGAAGTGAGACAGTGGAGGCAGGGAAAATAGAAGACATATTAAGAGGTTTCATGGGAAAAGAAGGTAAATATAAGATCATGGCTTGAGAAGATAACCAGGCTAAGTGAAGGTTTTTAAGGGCATTGGATTTGGAGTTAGAGAACTTCAGAGCTAGGTTCAAGCTCTGCTCATTACCAGTGTAAATTTGTGCAAGTAATTTATCCCCCTCCCCCAACAATACACCTTGAGCCTCAGTTTCCCCATCTATAAAATGAGGGGGTTTGAATAAGTGTTCTTGAGACCCTGGATGTATGATCTTAAAATAGGGGAGATCAAGATAATGCAGACAACAAAGAAAGAGCCCATATATAAGAAGAGAATAAAGAATAGAGAAAGGATACCAAGAGAGTAACATTTCAAAGGAAACAGGAAGAAATGGAATAAAGGGATGGGAAGGAAAATGGTCACTTCTTTCTAAAAGACTGGAGTAAAAGAAGATTTACTGAAAATAATTAATTAGCTTAAAATCTTGGTACTTGTATTAGATTAATGCTCTGCTTTCTTTAGCAGTTTTATAATAGTCCACATTTACATAGTTGTTTAAGATTTACAAAACACATTTTCTTCAACCAAGTGAATCAAATACTATAAGTACCTTTAGTATGGGGATTTTATATGAGGAGGAAACAGAAGCTTTGGAAGGGTTAAGCAACCGGTATGTTGTCAGTTAGCTAACATATGTCAGAGGTAAGAGATTCAATCCAAAATCTGCTTCTATCTTCCTGCTTTCAAAAAGATTGATTTCTTTTAAATTCCCCAACCTTGCAAGCTCATTCAAAAGCTGAAAGACAAATAGAAGTCTCTACAGCATCACCTCTAAATAGAGTGAACCAGTCCTCTCATCACTTACTAGTTATCTGTGCCTGGGTTCTCCAGCTCCTTTTGTGCTTTAATATAAAGGTGATACTTGGAACTTGCCTGTCAAGGTTGTCTGCCAGCCGCCTTCCCAGCCTGCATATGATCCTTTTATCTCAGAGAGGAAGTTTGACAGCTGAGGTGAATCCTTCCTCTGTCAGGTAATTCATTGCTTTCACCATGGAACATAACCTATGAAGACCCAGGAGAAATGGAAAATAGACCTTAATGTAGATCTAATATTTTTAAGAAGACAAATGATCAACTGGTTTTACCTCCTTCAGAAATTTGAGCAATAGAGAAATCAGTCTCTGAATATTATATAAAGATGCAGTGCACCAAAGATAATTCAAACAAGTAAGAAAAGAGGCAAGGAGGTGAAGGAAAATTTTCTCTCAACTGGTGACAAAATGACAGGTCTTTGGAATGTACAGTCTATCCTTGGTTCCTGCTCTCAGGGCTGACTATCTGTGTCTTTAACTCATGCAAATTAATACTTATGATAGTCAAGAATAAGATGCCTGGAGAAGAGGAAATGTCTGAATGTAATTATAATGGTAGGACTGAGAGGTAGCTATACGTTAGGCACTGAAAACATGTCAGTATCCATGAGAAGATGTACATTATAATGATCTTGAAAAAAACAAAAATAGTCTTCGAGACTCAGTTAATGGAATAAAGATTATTCAGATTCTATATTTATATTAACTACAGGGGCAAATTAGATATATTATTCTTATAATTGTTTAATTTTAATTTATGCTCTATAATACTAATTTACACATATTCACATAATAGAAATATTATCATGCTTGTTAAATAATTCCTTCTTGGTAAATAGAAGAGAAATCTATATGTGGTCAATCTATAGAGAACAAATCAATGCATAAGAGAAAGTATTTCCAACTGTAGTATAATACCTACATAGAAGACAATTTTATTCTACAATCCTGTGACTTTTGGGATGCCACTGAATTTCAGGTTTTTTTCTCTTATTTATTTTTCATAATGTGCTTCTCCATCCCCTCTCTTAGTTTATATCTTCACTTTTCCAGATTTGATAAGACTTGATTTGAAATTGGAATAGAATGCGATAGACAATATAGTGGATCAGGTAGAACTATGATTCTATATCCATTTAGAATTTTGCTATTTTTTCCCATGAGATTCCCATATTTTTCAATTGCTATTCAAGTAAACAAAAAAGTAAGACAGTATTCAAATATTCTAAGAAGTCCTTTAAAACAGCACAGTTCTTACAGATTAAACTTAGCCACTATATCATATACTTCCTAATATCTCCTGAGTGGCTTAGTAGCTAACTAGTCCTTTCTTTAATTTTTTTTAATTTTTGACCATTTTTTGAGAACTGTATTCTACTTTTTAGTATATTTAGCAGAGGATGTATTATTGTTTCCTAGAGTCAAAAAGGCAAAAGATAAGGAGAAGATTACTTTTTTTGTCAGAGAGAATGTCAGAAGCTGTAGTCAAGTTATAGCAGGGCAGGAAATTTGGGGATGAATGATAAATTAGGGTGTTGGTACTTTTAGGATATCTTGTTTAATTATGTTGCTTGGTATTTAGTTGAACTCCCATACCTTAAAGATAATGTTGATAAATCAATGGATATTAGCTTGGAGAGAATTGTCCAGCAGCATACCACTGGGTTCTGTCCATGTTACTTTCCTAGTTAACACTTTTTTTTAGTAAGTAACTTGAATGAAGATATACTAGGCAACCTTATCAAATTTGTAAATAAATAAAATTGAGAAGGATTCTTATATTGAAGTATAGAATGTATTTTTAAGATCTTAAAGGCAATATAAGGCAAATATAAATTACTGCAATTGTGGTTCCAAATTTACAACAAATAAATGTACACAAGAAGGAGAGTTGGATAAGCAAAAGTTCGTGTGAAAAAGATTTAAGTGTTTTAGCTGAATGCTAGCCAATGTGGGAAAGCAGCACATGACTAAAGCCCGAGATATTGATGATGGTAGCTTCATGGTGCAGTGAATAAAGTTCTGGGTCTGGAGTCAGGAATAACAGAGTTCAAATCCAGGTTTGGGTGCTTTCTAGTTCTGTGACTTTGGGCAAGTCATCTAACCTTTGTTTCCTCAACTGTAAAAATAGGAATTAAAGCGGACACCTACCTCCCAGGGTTTTCATGAAGATCAAAGGAGATAATCATAAGGTGCTTAGCATAGTGACTGCAACATAATAAGCACTAAAGTAATCTAATTTTTATTACTGTTATTATTGCAATCTTATGCAAATGATTCTGCAATCTCATTTATATGAGTACTCCCACCGAAGATTTATACTGCAGCCCAAACATGTCTGCCCATCTTGTGCTAAGAGGGTGGCCATAAAAATGTGCTTGGACTTTTCCTTACTTTTTCTTGAGAGAGAGGATTAAAATGAAATTCATAGAATCTTCACTTATATCTCACTCTTACCATTTCACCAGCCATATTTTTTTCACTCATATGTTTCTCTGATGACATCATTTATACCGCTTCTCTTCTACAATGTCTGTTTATAATGTGTTAGAATGAAGCCAATCCATAGTGTAAATCTATTCATTTAACTTTCATTGTAGTTTTGCTTCCTAGGAGACTATAGCATAATAAAATATGCAGCCACATAACAACCCGGGAAGAATTTTAGCTATAAAATGAAGTGCTTTTTTTTAGGAACAAATGTTGAGTCATTAAAATAACTGCAATTTCACAAATTCAAATCAGCTTACTTTTTTCTTGTTTGATTTTCAATGTATTGTTCATTTTCAGTGTCTATTCAAACTCTCTCCTTCTCTTCCTCATACCTTCTCTCTCTCTCTCTCTCTCTCTCTCTCTTACTCTCTCTCTCTCTCCCCTATCATCTTTACTGATACAACTTTAGACTATATTAATGTGAATACAGTAAGCAGAAAAAGTCTCCATTGGTCTAACCACACATAAAATAGGTTCAATTTTAAGTAACACATTTTAAGGAATACATTTAAAAAAACAAAACTGAAATGTGTCCAAAGGGAGAGAAAAAGGATTTTTAAAAAGCCTAGACATCTAAACATATTGTTCAATTGTGTCCAACTGTTCATAACTCCATTTGGGATTTTGTTGGCAAAGATACTGAAGTGGTTTACTTTTCCTTCTCTACAGATGAGGAAACTGAAGGTTAAGTGACTTAACCAGGGTCACATAGCTATTAAGTGTCTGAGGCCAGATTTGAACTCATGAAGATAAATCTTCCTGATTCCAAGCCCAGTTCTCTATCCATTGTGTTAGCTAGCTGTCCCCCAAATCATATTAGAAACAGTTAAAAGATATTTTGCTGAAACAGAAGATAATTCTAGTATTTGAATGGGAGAGGGGGAGGGTTGACGTATTTATTTTATGATATTTGAAAGACTGACTTTTGAAAAAAGGACTATAGTTATTCTTATTATTCGCAGACAGCAGAACTAGGACAAGAGGTTGATGATATTTATATATTCCCTTTTGCTAAGCCAAATAATTATTAGTAATTAGAGCTCTGTCCCAAATCGTAATTATATTTGATGTTTCTATAGCACATTTAGATTTACAACCCATTTTGCATACATTATCTTATTTGATCTGCAAAAAGAACTCTGAGAATAGATACTGTCAGTATCAATGCTTATGCTTATAGGAAAAATAAGGTTCATTGATTTTTCATGGCTTGCATATGGTTACGGAACTAGTAAGTATCAGTAGCACAGATTCAAATCCAGTGTTCTCCTTGCTCCAAGTTCAATGTCCTTTCTACTGTATGAGATTGCCCCTAAGTTTGAACAGCATACTTTATGAAGTAGTAAATTAGTTGTCTCCAAGAGTATATCCTCCGTTGTCACCTGTAAGGAATCTTACAAAAATGATTTTTGAATGAGGTTGGAGATGGGACTACATGATTTCCAACTTTAAGACTATGATTATGAAACAAGGAGGGTATTTGATCAAAATTACAAATATTTTGCTTTGATTTTGCTGTTTATCATTTTTCAGTCGTGTCCAACTCTTTGTGAATCCATTTGGTGTTTTTGTGGCAAAGATACTGGAGTGGTTTTCCATTTCCTTCTCTAGCTCAATTTACAGATGAGGAAACTGAGGCAAACAAGTTTAAGTGATTTACCCAAAGTTACCTAGCTAGTAACTGTGTGAGGCCAGATTTGAATTTAGCTCTTCTTGCTTCCAGTCCTAGTGCTCTATCTACTATGCCACCTAGCTATTTTCGTAAGGAATGCTTAAGATCAATCTACTCCTAGGTCTTTAAAATAAAAGGAAAAATATCAAATGAGCTAGATACCTCTAGATAGCTAGTTGTTTATGTAGACTTACAGAAAGCTACTTAAATGTGTGGTATACAAGAAAACAAATTGGACTTGGAATCAGAGGGCATGACATTGAATTCTTGAAAGCCAGTCCTACCCTGAACTGGACGTTCAACTAAATGGCCTTTTGGGCCACTTCAAACTCTAAATATGCAATCTTACGATCCTATGAAGTCAATTTACCTCTCTGGGTGCTCATTTCTCTCATTTGAAAATGAAAGGATTGCACTAGATGACCTCTAAGGTATGATCATAATAAACCTCATAAGATTTAACTGCTGTGTGTCATTAGTTTCCTAATTGCATAATTATGTAGTATTCTTCATAATGGGTTATGTGAAAGGTCACCAAAATAAGAGTCAGCATAGCATAGAGGAAAGAAGATCAAGCTTGGACTTAGGATCCTCTGATTTCAAGTCTTTCCTCTGAAACATACTGATATGTAACTTTGAGAGAGTCAACATCTTAGTGTCCATGAAACTATCATAGGCATTAAACCATAAATGAACCATGCATTTTCCTTGATGGAGAGAGTATATATGCTCTGTGTTCCTTACCCTAATGAACCCCCCCCTCTACCTTGGCTGCAATATTGTTGGAACACTGTATGGAAAGTACAAATTGGGAAAGACAGAAATGCCACCCCCCCACCCCCCCAAAAAAACTCCTGCAAATGGCATTTTGTGGATAGAGATTGTGAATCATTGAAAGTTTTATGATCCTTGCTCAAGATCAGCTGCATGTCAGCCTGAAGACCCACAGATTCCACTTAGAGTGGCTTATGGTAAAATTGATTACATATAACTTTTATAAAATGAACTTTTGAAGAAGATTAGTAATTTTAAAAGGCTTATATAAAGTCTCCCAAGAAATTTATCACTAAAAGTTGATTATTTGAACTTACTGTATGCAATTAAGTGATTATATTGGTAATTAAGGTGGGACTTTTTTTAACAGTTTTCTCTTTTAGAATGCTAAAGTAATCAAGTGCCTTTGATTCAGTGCTACTAGGTGCAAAGCCCCAGGCCCCACACCCTTTTGCTGATTAGGTGTGAAGCCTTCAGGCCCTAAGCAGGGTATATAAACTTAGAGGTTAGCATTTTGTTTGGAGCTCTCATTCACTGGAAGAGTGTCATGCGATTTGACCAGACCAGACACTGGGTAGTCATACTTAAGGAGCCCCTGCCTTTGGAAAAACTCAGATGTTTGTGCTTCCCTGGTGTAACCAGAGTGACCTTTGTTTTCTTTGAGTGACTGAACTTACCTCATTGAGCCTCACTGGGCACTGGGGGCTTCTCTTCTGGGGCAGGAAGCCCAGAAACTATGCCAGGAAGAAGAGAACTTCCTGTGTGATGAGTCATGGGGCTGGCTGAGGGGAGGTGTTGACTCCAGAGCCACGCCCTATTGGGTGTTAACCTAGTCTATGCTAGGGGGAGAGGCCAACTCAAGAACCAATTGGCCCTGGTCATTCAGGCAGCACTTGATGATGTCAAAAACTTTATAAGAGGGGAGAGGACAGCTTGAAGAGCTCTCTTTCATTTTCCAGTTGGCGCAGCAGCGGTGGGGAGTGTGACTCTGGGCCAGCCCTTGCTCTCGGGGCGAGCCCAGATGTTGGTAACTATGAATTGTATTGGGTCTGTCTGTTGATATTTGTAATATGTTTGTATTTTGCTTTTGAGGTTCCGGGTCCTGGTTCTTTTCTCCCGAACTAAATGAATGTTCTGAACCTCAGGGTGCTGGTTTTTTCCCCTGAAGTATGTCTCTTGATGCTTGTGTATATGCTCCCCTGAACTAACTGAATGCTAACTGAATGCTGGCGTTTTTCCCCTAAACTAAATGAGTGTTGTCTATATGCTAACTGAATGCTGGATTAAAGTAAGCTGGTCAACCCCTTCACTGTGCTTTCCTTGTTTAAGCAGATAAAAAGAACCTGTGCTCTCCTGGCATGCCAGCATCCTCCTGGGTACTGGATGTGGGGGGATCTTACACCCCCACAGGAGCTGCTAGCTGGGTTGTTAAAACACTTGGTAACTATGTATTACTATGGATAGATTGCTTTGTGTTATTTGCTCTGTTTATATAATGTATGTTTGTAATTTCTGTTTGTATTCTCTCTGAAGTTCAGGGTGCTGGCTTTTCCCCCTGAACTAAGTGAATGATATATGTGTGTTTGATTAAAGTGAGATTATTAACCCCTTAAAGTTGCTTTCCTTAGAAAAACAGATCAAAGAACCTGTGCTGGCAGCTTTTCTGTGTGCTAGTGTTGTTGGTCTTACACACTCACAGCAGCTGCTAGCAACATTGTTATTTCAGTGATTGATTTATTAATAAGTTAATATTTATTAAATTGAAATGCTTAAATTAAAAACAAAGGTAAATTAAATTATACTTCATTAATTTGGGCATAATTTATTTAGAATAACTGAGCATTTGACTTAGGCTATGAGGTGTGACAAAGTTCAAGTATGAATTACTTGTATAAAAATGATTCATTAAAAATGAGCAACTTAATAATGTAAAGAAATAAGTATTCCTTGTAATGGAATGGGGAGTCAAGTGCTTTGAATTCCAAAAGTGTGAAATGCACAATAAGCTTATTGCTTGAACTATAAAAATAAGAGAGACAATTTGATTCAGTGGCCATTTGTTGGAATGATACTGAATTACGAATTACAGGGTGCCTATTGAAATTAATGAAGGAAAATAAAGGTTAGGGTTCCTTTCTCAAGCAATATAGACTAGTTTAAGTTCTTTATCAAATAAGAATGGCAAAATTACAACTTAGTCATATATGTTTATATGTAATTGACTAAATTGTGTCAAAATATGAGCGTGTGACTTTCTTTCACCTTTCCAAAGATTTCTTAGAGAAGATGGTGCTCACCAAAGGCTTTCTGTCAGTGATTCAACCAATTTATCAATATGTATTTATTCACCTTCTATTATTTTCAAAACCATACTACAAGCATTTGGGAGTCTAGGAAAGGTGTAATCAAGTATTCTCCACAATATCAAGCTTTCAGATGATTGTTTATGTTTTTCACTTTTCATTTAGCTATCTAGCGCCCTACACACACAGACTTAATGTCTTGCTGGGCTAAATAAGCTTCTCTGTTAAGATTCTATTACCTACAAATACATCCACTAGACTGTTCCTCTCACCCACAAAGAAAAAAACAACAGGACACTAGTTCAATGAAGAAGCAGACTAAAAGAATAATTAAGAGTTATTTTGTGACTTAAAACTCAATGATCTTAAGTCAAGTACTGTATTCATACAGGACACAAGCTTAATCCTTCAGTGAAATGCCTACTAAGTTTTGTTTAGTTTTATGCAGGATGAATCTTACATTTGTAAAGGATACTGTCTGAGCTGATTAAAATTATTTCAATTGTTATTTAGTATATAGAATGTCCAAATTGCAATGTCATTATAAAATATTTTTTACAAAGATGTAAAAGGACATTTCAAATTGAGAAAGAAAAAAAATAATTGGAGTGTTCAGTCACGCATGGAAGCAAATGGAACAGATTGATTATAAGTTTCAAAGTAGTTTATGGAAACAGTGACAAAAAAGCACGGATAGTTCAGCAAGTGCCCTTTGCTATAGCTAAGGATTTTAATTTTATTTTAAAAAGTAAATGAAGTATATAAATAATAGCCAGTCAGAGGATAATATATATAAAATGGAATGGACCATGAATCTAGCTGGTGCCCACCTAATGGATGAGAGACATTTAGGAAATAATTGGACAAATTCACTAATTCTTACAAGTATATATTCATTACTAAGGAGACATTTTTCCCTCTCCTCTCCTCTTCTCTCCTTTTTTCCCCTCTTCTCTCCTCTCCAAAGGATTGTAAACTATGACTAACCATGGAAGAACTTTCTGAATCACTATGTAGCCCCTTGCCCCCAAAACCATTGTTAGGGGACTTTCCTTATTGCTAAGGATAAAGATCCTGCCCCGTAGAAGGGGCAGAGTAGAGTTGGTGAGAGGTGAGAGAGCTTAAGCTTTTACCAGTCTTTCTTTAGGGACCTTCCAAGTGAGACTCTTCTCTGAGCATGCATCTGTCCTCTACGTTCCAGAGACAAGATGGAAGAGGGCAAAACCATTCAGGTTGTTGAAAGAAAGATTTTGAGAATAGGGATATGGCAGCTGGTGGATGGATACTGGCAGCTCCAGTGATAGACTATCTATCCATTTTCAGAAAGTCCTAATTACTCGGAAAGTTCTCTGTACACCAAACCTGAATTTTTGTCTCTGCACATTTTCTCCTGGTCTTTCCTCTGGCATTGAACAGAATAAATTGTATACTTCTTCTACACTGAACCTCAGTTATATGAAGGCTATATTTCTGTGTCCCACATCTACCAATGCCCTGCAAATTCTTCATTTCATGAGTGCCTTTTGCCTTCCTAATAAATAGGACTGTGGTGAGAATCAAATAACACATAAGAAAGTGTTGGACATTTTTATTTACACCTGCAGATTCTACCACTGGGTCCTAAAGTTGGGGCATTGCTTATGTTCAAGTTCTGAGTTACAGAAGGGCTAAAGGCAATCCCTGCACCAAGTCCAACAACAATATTTACACAGGTGTGTACATAATATACATACAAATATACATACAAACACATATATACATATGTAGTTATATATTCACACACAACCTGTGGCTAAGGACTCTTCTAACCACAGGGAAAATACAAACTCTAACAATTATACGTAATTCAAAAAAACCAAAAATTTATGGTTCTGTCATTTTTTCTACAATGGAGGATATTTTTGCCATATATACATACACAAATATGTGTGTGCTTATGATATATATATATATGTACATATATATGTACATATATATATACATATATATAGGTATGTGTACACATGTTTCCTTCTATTTTTCAATAATATATTCTTTTATTCAATATCTTTTAAAATGAAACTTTATGTAAGTTATTTCTTAATAATCCACTTAATAATAGAACAAAAGAGCATGTATGTCTGTGTATATATGTACATATGTGTATGTACACATACTAAACATGCTCTTTTGTTCTATTATTAAGAAACAACCTGTATAAGGTTACTTTTTTAAAAAAAAGTATTGAATAAAAGAATATATTATTGAATAACAGGAAAAAAAAGGTGCTGGGTGCTCATGGAGAGGAGACAAAATCATAGAAAAGAGATTCAATCTTGCACTGATTTAATCTTGTGGTGGTCCAATTCTAAGCAGCAGCATTCTAGCATAGTCTACATTACTGAAAATGCTGATAAAATTGTTTCATAGACAATGGATTACAGTTATAAATGAATGATATGATGGAGGGCTGAAACAAATGTTATGTGCCTCCAAGGGATGACAGTAAAACATTTTAAGTCCACAATACTGATGAGATTCATAAACAGCAAATACTTTTGAAAGCTTGATACCATCAAGGGGAATGGTATTTATCATGGAATATTCTATATGGGATGTTTCATATTCTAAAAGGTCACACATTTAATTACCTTGGTATTCCTCCACTGATGCATATCACATATCCTCCATGCCTTAATACATAGTCTTCCTGAGTTCTTGTTATCCTCCCCTCTCCTGCAACCTAACCCCAAATACTTAGTGTTCAATCTTCCAGGGATGAGGATCTCCAAGATTAATAGGATCATTCCTGGGAAGATAGATGTAACCCATCATTTGGCTGTGCTCTAAGCTTTTTAGCTTAGTGTTTCTGTCAATACTTGTGTTCTATAACCATCACATTCAGGGAATTAGGGCAATCTTCTTATAGGGACAATTCATAAGAATAGGAATTTGGGGAGATCTAGAAAGGATATCTGTCCAAAATAAAGTGTATCATTATGAAAAGTTTACCGCCTTTAATAGAAAGGATATTCGAGAAAGAGTTCCTTATATTTGCTTAACTCTTCACTATGATGCTTTTTCCCCCTTGTGCTATCATAATTATTGCACCAAGCTTAGAATACTTCTCAATTCAGAAAACCTTCTGAATAAGATCCATAAACATTCCAAATAATTTGGCTAAAGTATCCACAAATAAAAAATCAAGTCGATGAAAAATGCTAATAATGTGTAATACAATTTATGTCATACAAACTCACCTATTTACTTGATTTTTGGAATTTTATGTGCTAAAATATCCCTTGCGTTTCACTATTGAGACCCTAAATGTATGTCTTTATAGATAGAATGCATGTCTATGTGTGATACTCAGAATTAATTTTGGCAAAGGAAATTGCCCAATGTAAAAAGCCTATTCACTTACATTGGGTTGTGATCTTGCAATAATTGATCTAAGTGGAATCTACTGTTCGAATAGAAATAGAATATAACAAGGTTGGGTCATGTTACTTGGAAAAGACTCCAATGCCTCACTTTCTTTTTAAGAACTCATCACAAACATGTGAAATTAAAGAACATGAATAGCATTTATTTTACAAAACATAAAAATTAATCAATTTAATAGGGAAAATATTTACAGAAAATATTTCATATAAACAATAGCTTCATGCCCATTGTGGCAATCTAATACTTGTAAATGCACACTTATCTCTACCTTAACAAATCAAAAAGTTAAACAATACAGTCACTGTTATTATGGTTTTTAAAAGTGAAACATTAAATAGTTTGGAACAAGGATATTTGAAGAGTTTTTAGGGGAGATTTTGGATAATAATACTATTTTTAGATTCTCATTAGGGAAATTTATTTTCTGGCCTCTTTTTCTCATTGGAAATGTCTCTATATTAAGGGAAAGCAATTGAGGCATTGTCCTTGGTATGTTTTCTATGCTCAGATTTGGGAGTAAACTTCTTTGGGTTTAGGGGATTACTTATTTTATTATTGTTGCTGAGGCATACACACATATGCATACATTTTATATATATACATGTTTGTGTGTGTATATGTATGTATGTATGTATGTATGTAACCATAAATGCTAAAAGTAACATGAGTGCGATAGGTAAAACATTGTGAGAAGCACTATAGGTCAAATTGGAAGTGTGTGTGTGTGTGTGTGTGTGCTTGTGTGTGTGCGTGTGTGTGAAGCTAGGTGAGATAATGGGTCATCAGGAGCCTGCTGATTAAGAGCCTGAGACTGGTACATCTCTTGAATTGGGGCATTCTGTGTTGCAGTAATGCTAAAGCTGATCTATTGCCTAAAGTGAGTCTGGCACCAATATGACAAGCTCTAAAGAACAAAGGGTCACCATGCTGCATAAGGAGGCAAAAAACAGGAAGGCAGGAAGACAGGAAGGAAGGCAAGAAGGCAGGGAAGGAAGGAAGGAAAGAAGGAAGGAAGGAAGGAAGGAAGGAAGGAAGGAAGGAAGGAAGGAAGGAAGGAAGGAAGGAAGGAAAGGAAAAGAAACTATATGGATAAATGTGGTTTGGTTTCATAACAAGTAGTGTTTCTGTGCCTTGGCATATTCTACAGGCTGTGTATTCACTCAAACATACAAACCAAAAAGAATTTTGTTGTATAAACTCAGGGGAACTTGATTTTTTTGGCATTGAAAAGCAAAACAAAACATAACATGTATAGAAAAGAGTTTAACAGTTATCAAAAAGTTTTTTTCAAGCACAGCTCCTAAAAACTTTTTATTTGAAATTATCTAAGGTGAAAATTAACAATGGAATAAAATTAATAATATGGCTCTTCTATGCTTTTCATTAAAAAGTTGAAATTTATCTTATCAATTGTCATTTACCTTAGCTTCATTCAAAGAAATAATAAGAAGACCATAATTTATAATAAAATAAATATTGTGATAAGATCAATATTAAATTTATAATGAGAGTTAGAATTACAGTTTACATAAGGAGAAAGATAAAAGTGGTTAGGATTAAAAGAAATATTTAGAAAGGACTCTGCCAAGTCAATTCATTTGTTGTTACTGTGTTCATAAAGGAATCTCAAAAATGATCCATACAGCAAATGATATTTCAATAGTAAATATTAAAGAACCTAAGGAAATTCAAATTTAATTCTATATTATTCAATAAAGGTCAGTGTGAAGAGGGAAAAATGATAATACATCAGATGGTCAGAATTTTCAACAATGTCCTCATGAGAAAAGGTCAATATAAAAATTTTACTCTTGTTCTCAAGAAGATAAAGGTTTAAGTGTAAGAATATTCTTGTTTCATCTACTTCAAGGAAAATAGACCTCATATCAAAAATAACATTAAGCTTTGTAGAAGGAAATTTCTTCCAGATCTTTAACATGCAGGATGAGCAACTAAACACATTAGGGAACCTGTGAAAATTTCTCTCTGAAAAGAAATTAAAGGGAATGTATTCCCTTTTCTTTTTAAATAAATTGTATTGTAAGTCATCTGTAAAAAGCAAAAAGATGATTAGAGGGCAACTACTCCAGTTGAACATTAATAATTAATCTCTGTGTACCTGCTGTGAGCTCTCAACTTCAAAGGCAATCTCTCTCTCTTTTTTTTTGTTCTATAAGTGCTATAAAATTTTCATTAAGCATTTTTGAGCTTTTCAGGTTACTGACCACTAATTTTTTACAATCAAATCATTGTAAGAGACTGAATATTATTTGCTTTAAATGCATTTCAGCTGTCATAATCATCATTGTAGGATCCTAAAAACTATACTAAAATTTCTGTAGTTTAAAATGATTTTTTCTTACATTTCTATAAGCATTGTTTTTGAAATCTTTAGCACTTGGTAGGTGGGAGTGGGCTGCATGCAAGACATTACAAATGAATTTCCTGAGAAAGAAGTGACATAAAAGGTATCATTAGAAAGCTGTATGACCAGAAACAAAAGATAACTTGGCCATGTTACCAGAGCAAGGAATATCTACATGTGTTTTGATCAAGCTAAAACACAGTGCAACTATGGTTTACCTCTTCCTAGATTAAAAAGGAGAGAGACAGAGACAGAGACAGAGACAGAGACACAGGGACAGAGAGACAGAGACAGAGACAGAGACAGAGGCAACAAAACAGAGACAGAGAGAAACAGAAACACAGAGACACAGAGACAGAAGCACAGAGAGAGATAGAGAGACAGAGATAGAGAGACAGAGACAGAGAGACAGAGACAGCTAGCTTCCAAGAAGGAAGACCCAGGTTTACCCAGCTCTGATACACACTGGCTATGTGAGCCAGAAAGTTACCCAGGCAACTCTTTAAGAGTATAATTTCCAAAACCATTGCTGATCTGTAATGGTCGAGGAATTTCTCCATTGGGCTTACCCTCTGCTGATACAAAGACAGTCAATTCTGGGCAAAAAAAAGTTTTTATTAATATAGCCTAGGCATAATATTTTGATTGACATTTCATAGTATAGATTCATATTGTTCTTGAAGTCTTGGTCTTCCTCTCTCCTCTATTTGTTGAGTTTCTTTTTTGAACACTAGTATGGTGTTTTAATTTATTCGGACTATATTTCATTTTATTGGATTTGGTCCATTAATAGATTCTATCAAAATCTTTTGGGATCCTGATCTGTCATTAGATATATTAATTGTCCCTTCTTAGCTTTGTGTTATCTGCATATATATATGCTGTGTTTATCTTTTTCCTAATCATGGGTAAGAATGTTAAAAGGATCAAAGACCCACCTCTGAGAGTACTTGCTTCAGATCTTTTAGGTTTACATGCATATATTAGTCATCAGACTTTTCATGGAGTTATTCAACCAGTTCAGAATTTACCTAACTGTACTGCGATCTACACACTTCTTCCCATCTTGCACACTAAGTTATAATGAAATGTTTTCATAAATCTCTTGCTGAAATCCAGGTATACTATGTCTACAACATTCTTATTTTCCATTAGTCTATTTACCCCATCAAAAGCAGAAAGTGAGGTTAAACTAGTTTATCATGTTGGCTCTTGGTGGTCATTTTTAAGGGCTCCTCTAAATGCTTACCAATCATTGCTTTGATCATTGAGTATCAACCTTTAGTATAAATATTTTACTTTCTTCCCCTTTTGAAAAACAGGTAAAATTTGCCCTTCTCTAGTCCTCTTTTCCTTACTTTCTCAATTTGTTTTTTTCATAGATCACTGCTCGGTACTAGCACCTGCAAGTTCTATTTACTATGAAAAAAAGGTCTGGGCTTGATATTTTGAATGCATTGGAGCAGTTAGGTGCTCTCTTACTATCTCCTAACTCATCTTGGTTTTCATTTACCTAGTACAAATTTTTGTTCTATATTTTGTCATTTGTAGGTCATTTTTTCCCCTTTTTATAGGACAGAAGGAAAATAGGAATTGATCAGTTCTGCCTTTTCTCCATTTCCCATTATCTAGATTCCATTTACCTTGAGTCGCAGCATTCTTATCCTTTCTTTGATCTTCCTTTTGCCCTCAGAAGAGCAAAAAAGACACTTTATGTTGTCTTTTTACATTTTTTGCCAGCCTTCCCATATCCTTGCCTTCAGCATTCCTAACACTTCTTACAGCACTGTGGCTCTTTCCTCTTCATCTTTAGTTACCACCTACCTTTCATTAAATCTATTTTCTATATCCATATCAATATACTTACATCTACATCTTATCTATAGATGTATGGTGCCTTTATATGTGCAGCCACACTCATATAAATGTATATATGTGTGTGTATGTATGTATTAATGTATGTTGCATATACACACGTATGTGTACATGTGTATTTACTCACATATATTAGGGATAATGATAGCATCTACATCACGGAGATGTTGTATTGGTCAATTGAACTTTCATTTGCAAAGAACTTCTCAAACATTAAAGTTCTATATATGTGCTACCTATTAATATTATTATCAATTTCCTTGTAAACTTACTTTCCCTGTAGAAATTCAAGCCACAGTATCTTAACTACCTTTTCTCTGAATTTTTAGACAGTGTGATATAGGGGATAGAGGGCTGGATGTGGAGTTAAGAATTCAGGGTTCAAATCACATTTCTATTCCTTTGATTATGGACAAGTCATCTAATTCTGTGAACATCTATTTCTTCATGTGTAAAACAATGGAGTTGAATTAAATGGTTTCAAAGTTCCCTTTCGATTTAAATCTATGATCCTATCATCTTTTTCATTAACTCTCCCTAACCTCACGTGTACATCAGAGTATAACTGGCTTCCCACTCTGTATCTATCAGAAACTCTAATGTTCTCATCATTTCTACTTCAGTAACCACTTCCTACATACTGATCAGAATCAGGTCCAGAATGTCAATTTTTCGCTTTTCTTCCTTTAACCCATAAAAAAAGAATTATCATCAAAACAAGTCAACAATTTATCTTCTGCTATACTTTTAGCAAAGAGAGAGCTCTAGACAAATCCCAATTATTCCAAACTTCCTCAGGAATATTCAAAACCCATTGTAATCTATTTTTTTCCAGACAAAGCCATTTCTGAGAATTGATAGAGTCATTTGATAGAGTCAAAACTTTGTCAGAAATGCTAAGACCCAGAAAAAGTCATCAGGGGTAAGGTGTGTTTGTGTAAGAAAAAAACTGTATTTTAAAACCAGGTCTATTTATATGTTCAAAATAGTTTCAGCAGAGAAAGTCAGGTACCCCACCCCAACCTTAAAAACTAAGTAGGTAACAGTGCCAATAGCAAAGAAATAGAAAAAAAAATTGCTTTCATTCTGCTCTGTGAAGCCAATATTCAGTACAAATGACCAATGAATTAAAGGAAGTGAAAAGTCAGTGTGTGTATGAATGTGTGTGTGTGTGTGTGTGTGTGTGTGTGTGTGTGAGTGAGGGGTGAGGGCAGAATGATATTGAATGAGTAAACTCCATATTACCCATGTCATCACAGAATTTAGGAATTTGGAGGGACATTAGGTATCTTCTTATCAAATTTCTTCTCTTTATAGATGAAAACACTGAGTCCTGGAGATTGGAAAAAAACTTCTCTAATTTCTCTTAAATAGTAATTGATGTATCCCAGATTTGAATCCAGAGTTCTACTCTAGTTCTTGTACTCTTTATACTATAGTACATTTTTTTGTTGTTGTGCTGGTTTTTTAGAGGAATAGTTCTCATTGTGGTCAATGGAACCTTGAATGCCTCCAAGACTGATTCGGGGGTCCATGACTTCAAAACCATTTTGAAGATATTGTTGGCATTATTTGTCTATTAAAATTTTCCTCCATTTTCCAATGAAATGTCTGTCTGAAACCAAATGTTCTTCACATATTTCAACAAAAGCAACATATCAAAACAGACTGAACACAGAAACAGACACGATAATTTGTCTTCCATTAAACTAGACATTAAAGAATCTGCAAAAACAAATATGTAAAACTGTCAATATTCTAATTGTTTGTTTTGGAAAATAAGGTTATTCTTTTATAAAATGTTACTTTTGTTAACATGTAATGGGTTAATTCTTATTATTTTAAATTAACAATTAAAAAAATTTTATTTAAAATTTCTAATATGATGTATATCTATAAATAATGATCCACATAAAGAAAAGCTCCTTGTATTGCTCAATAATTTTTAAGAGTATAAAGGATTCCAGAGATCAGAAAGTTTAAGAACCATACCTTTAGAATCTTTTTCTGTTTTGATAACAGGAAACAAAAAGCCCTGATTTCTCTGGGAAAACTATAATTTCCCTCTGCTTTTGCTTTTTACCTAATCAAACTTTTTTCAATCTGCAAAAATTCATCATCTCTGCCTCCCTCTCCCAACTGAGATTAAAAGAAAAATAAAACTCTTGTTACAAACATGTATAGTCAAGCAAAACATATTTCTGCGTTGGCCCTGTCCAGAACATATCCTTGCTTTTTCCACTGACAAGCTGTGAAACTTGACCCCAACTTGCCGGGTAGGGTTAGGAAGAAATAATTAGTCACAGAGCCTCAGCTCAGCCAACTGACCACCTTTTGTGTTGTTTCCATTCTGATCTTACATACCATTCCCAATAGCTAGATCTCTTTTATTCTGTGACTAATTCTTTGTCAATATACTAGTTTATTTAGGACTGGAACAAGCACTGGAATTTGCTAGTTTACCCAAGCACCGGACCCTTCCTTGATCCTAACCCCAGCCTCTGTGCCTTGGTCCTTACTATCACAAGCCCTCCCCTTTGTTATCTACTTGTACCTCTTCTTTCTGCCAAACCGCCCTTATAGCATGTTCTGCTTACCTGCTGGAGCATGTTTGCTACTGTCTTTCCCCATACCTCTCTGAGCCTGACCATGGACTTTCATAAGTATCCTACTTCAGTAGTTATATCAAGTCTGCAGATCCTGGTTTTTCTCCAGTGGTTAGGTCACCCTATTGGCTAAAGAGTCGTAGTACCAGTAGAGATGGAATAAGTTCTTTAGAGTACATGGGAATGCTTTTTTTTTCTTTCCTAGCAGGTTATAGACACAGAAGTGATAGTTGTAGCTTTGTTGGACCTCTAAGGAATCAGAATTTGAGTTTTTCTACTACCACAGCTGGAGTTTGGAGACAGCCTGTAGGAGTTATAAGTAGGACAACTCTAAATATCTGAAAGTTTGCTGGGTGTGGTGTTGATATGATTAAAGATCTTCCCTGCCCATTTAATAGCCCTTTGGTGGAGCTAGTTAAAGGAAGCTTGATTAGGGGAGGCTTGTTTGTAGGAAGGCCCACACCCTTTTGCTAGCTAGGTGTTAAGCCCTAAGCCCACACCCTATCGCTGATTATATATATATATATATATATATATATATATATATATATATATATATATATATATATATACATATATATATGTATATATATGTATATGTCTGTACACACACATATGTATGTATATATATGTGTATATATAGATATATAGATATGGCTGCACACACACACACACACACATGTATATATATATATATATATATATATATATATATATATATATATATATATATATATATATATATACACATCCTGAAGGTAGCCATTAAGTTCAGAAAGAACTGTAAGGGGTGAGAAAGAGGATTGCAGAGACACTGAGATGGAGAACTAGAAGAGACTAGAGTTGGAGAGACAGAGAGAGAACTAGAAGGGCTAAGAGAGAGACATGGAGAGACAGAGAGAGAACTGCAAGGGCTTGCAGAACTGCAAGCTCTCAGAACTGTGGGAGGAGAGGACTCACGCAAGCAGACAGGATTCATGAGTTAGTGTTTATGGGAAGGCTCTAGCAGAGGCAAATGTTATGGGATAGTTTGGTTTCTTGTTGTGATATTGGGTTTTAATTTTCTTGGTGTTACATTGAAGTGGACTTACTTGTTTTGGGATACAATTGTTGCTATGTTGAATTGGAATTATTGGTTTTGGGACTTGATCTTCTGGTGTCTGAATAAATGTTTTGCTTCTTCTGCCTTCTACGTAGAGAATGTCTTATATTTTGTGATTCCAAACTATACAGGCATATTCATAGTCACCATTGATATCATGAATTTTGCCTTACTATTACACTGGGTGAGCAAAAACATGTTCTTCTCACATTCACCATCACATCATAATTACTTAAACTGCACTTTCAGGGAACATCAGGTATCTTGGAAATAGCAATGAATGTAGAGTCAGACAAGTTGGATCTAAATCCTAATATTGCCACTTTCTCTCCATGTGACTTTGGGCAAGTCAACACCTCTTATCTGGTTCTTCATCTACAAAATGAAGCAGTTGGACTGAATGACTTCAAAAGTGTTCTCTAACTTTAAATCTCTGATCAATTATGATATGTCCCCCTAGACTCCTCAAAAACAGAGACTTTGGATTTTCATCTTTGTCTCTCCATTGTCATTGGCTTGAATAGAATTTCAGACCTTTCCATCTCTCTGCCTTGTCTCACCCTCTCAATTGAGAGCCTTGCTTCAAATTTCAGTGAAAGAATTGAGGCCGTCTGCCAAAATCTCTTTCCTGTAATCTTATTTCACATCACTCAAATATCTTACACCACTATCTCCTCCTTTAACACTGTCTCACATGAAGAGGTAGCCCTTTTCTTCTTCTCCTTCTGCTAACCTCTCCATATACACAAATTATCCCATTACACCTTATTTTTCTTCAGTAGATTGTTTCCTTCTGTCACCTCTACTCTTTCACTAATTTTCAGTTTATCCCTCTCTAGTGGTTGTTTTCAAATGGCCTACAGACACATCCATATCTCCCTCAACATCAAAAATCTCTCACTTGATTCAGTCATCCTCACAAACTAGCTCTTGTTCAAGTATCTCCTTACTTTTGTGGCTAAATGCCCTGAAAAGGGTATCTCCTCAACTCTGCAATCTGGCTTCTGAATTTCAACTGAAATTCAATCTTAACTTCTTTCTCCACAGTTATCAATGATCTTTAATCGCTAAATATAATGACCTTTTCTCGATTCTCATCCTTTTTAACTTCTCTGATACTGCCAATCATTCATTTCTCTGTTATACAATCTCCTCTCTAACTTCTAATGACATTACTCTTTCTTGGTTCTCCTAGTTCTTGAATTACTTCTTCTCAGTCTCCTTTAGTAGATCTTTATCCAGGTCATGTCCACTGACATTGGATGTCCCACAGGACCCTGTCCAGGCAACTTCTCTTTTCTCTCTTTCTACTCTTTCATTTGGTAATCTCATCAATTACCTATGCTGATGATTCTAAAATCTATTCACCTGCTGAACTCCCATCTTACATCTCCAACTGCCTGTTGGGTATATTGAATGGGATGTCACATAGAAATCTTAAACTCAATATGTCCAACACTGAACTCACCATTACTTTCACATACCCTCCCCCTCTTGCTAGCTTTTTTGCTAGTCTCAAAGACACTACAATCTTCCTGGCATCCTTAACTCCCCACTCTCTCTAATTTCGCATATGTAGTCTGTGACCAAGTCCTCATAATTCTGTATTGGTAATATCTCTCATATATTTTTTCCTTTTCTCTCCTCTCATACTGCCACTACTCTGGTGCTGGCTCTCATCACCTCATGCCTAGAGTATTGCAGTAATCAGTTCGTTGTTCTTCCTGACTTGTCTTCCCTCTTCATCCCATCTATCACTCTGCTGTAAATATGATCTTCCTGAAACACTGCACTTTGACCATGTCACCCTCTATCCAATGAACTTCAGGGGCTCCCTCTCTATTCCAGGATCAAATATAAAATCTTCTGGCATTCAAAACTGTTCTTAAACTGGACCCTTCCTATTTTTCTTACACTTTACGTCCCTGCCCCTGTCCCTCCCCCAATCCCTGCCTCCCACCTACTTTGTTATCCAGCTACATTGGCCTACTTGTCCTTCTTAATACAAGACATTCAGTTTTCTCATTGAGTGTTTTCACTGCCTGTTTTCCATCGCTAAAATTCTCTTACTCCTCATCTCTGTCCCCTGGCCTCCCTGGTTTTCTTCGAGCTCCAGTTAAAACCTTATCTTATACAAGAACCCTACCCCAGTTTCCCATTTCCCTAGTGCCTTCCCTTTGTTGATTATCTCCAATTTATCCACTATATATCTTGTACATATATAGTTGTCTGCGTGTTGACTTCTCCATCAGATTGTGAGCTAGTTGAGAGTAGGCATTGTTTTTGTTGTTATTGGTTCTGTATTGCTATCACTAAGCACATAGTTGATGGCTAATAAAAAACTCATTGAGTGACTGAATTAAAGACTAGAATGATTATAAACTAGTAAGTAAAGAGTTAAAATAAATTTTAACAACTGATAATATGAACAACTGGGGGCAAAGTACGCCTCTTATTCATTTTCCATCCCTCTCAATACTTAGCCTATGTCTTGCATGTAATAAGTGTTCAATAAATATCAAATAACAATTTTTTTAGGTTGCCAAGCTGATAGCTGGTCATTCTCTTCCTTTTTAATATTGCTATATATAGTATACATTACCCTGGAGCTTCCCTTCATAAAATAAAATTAACTAATTGACATTGTTTTAAAAACAATTTTATTTTCTACAGAAAAGTAGCACTCAAACCACTTAAACTCTTTTTGCCTCAGTTTTCTCATCTGTAAAAGGGAGACAATAATAACATCTGCCTCCCATGCTTGTTGTGAGGATCAACTGACATAATAAATATAAGTGCTTAGAATAGTACTTGGTATGCAGTCACACTATAGAAATATTAGTTGTTATCATCATCATCATCATCATCTCAATTTTTCCCATCTGGAAAATGACATAGGTATACAGCCTGTTCTATTTATGTAGCCTTAACCTCTCGGCTGACCTTTAGTCTTACATCTCTAACTATCAATTAGACATCTCAAACTGTATATTCTATAGACATCTTAAAAACACATTTCAAATTGAACTCATTCTTTTCCTCCCCAAAGCCTCCCCTCCTCCTAACTTCCCTATATTGAGGGTACAACCATCTTCGTAGTCACTTAGGCTCTAAAAATTCATCATACTTAACTCCTCACTCTTTCTTATCACACCCTCCATCCCCCACTCATATCCTCTGACACTGCCACCACCCAGTGGAGACCCTTATCACCTCAAGCCTGGACTATTGCAAATGGCCTACTAGTTGTACTCCCTGCTACAAGTATCTCCTCACTTCAGTGCATCTTCCACTGTCAACGTGATATTCCTAAAGCACATGCCTAACCCCACTGCCATTCAATAAACTTCAGTGGCTTCCTATCAGGATCAAATATGAGATACTCTATTTGGCATTCAAAATCCTTCATAAATAGAACTCTACCCACTTTTCCAGTATTTTTATACCTTATACCCTCACCCCATTTATTACTAGATCCAATGACACCGATCTCTTTGTTATTCCTCTAAAAAGATAGTCTGTCTCTGGACTCCAAGCATTTTCACTGGTTGTCTGCCATACCTGGAATGTTCTCTATCCTCATCTTCACCTGGCTTACCTGGCTTTCTTCAAGTCCCAGCTGACATCCCACCTTTGATAGCTATCATTTCCTGATTCCCCCTTGTATTAGGAGGGCAGAGTTTATAATCTCAAAGAGGATCATAAACATGTCTGAAACGTTCGGAACCGCCGGATATAAGAAACTCTCAAAGTAGAAGGCAGAAGAATCAAAACATTTATTTAGGCTCCACAGTAACCAACCCATGAACCAGCAACCCCATTTTGATATATTGATCAAAAGCTTCCAGGCCCAATAAGTACGCCTTGAAAGAGTAACCAGGAGGCTACAGAGAAGCATGATTGCGTAAAGCAAAATCATGTTTCCCCCTCTATGGTAATAAGATTACCCACTGGACTGAAGTCTTTGTTCAGCTTCCTCCCGTAGGTCAGCTCTGCTACTGGCAGCTCCTGCTTCAGCTGTGGCTGTGGCTGTAACTGTGACTGCAACTGTCGCTGTAACTGTCGCTGTAACTGTCGCTGTAACTGTCGCTGTAACTGTCTCTGGCTCCAACCGGAAAAGGAAGAGAGGATCTTCAAGCTGTCCTCTCCCCTCTTATAGAGTTTTTGACATCATCAAGCACCGCCTGAACGACCAGGGCCGATTGGTTCTTGACTTGGCCCCTCCCCCTAGCATAGCCGTTAACACCTCCCCTCAGCCAGCCCCATGACTCATCACACAGGAAGTTGTCTGCTTCCTGGAATGCTCTTTGGGCTTCCTGCCCCGGAAGAGCAAGCCACAGTGTCCAGAGGCTCAATGAGGTAAGCTGAGTCATTCAAAGAAAACAAAGGCCATTCTGGCTATACCCCTTAATTCTAGTTTCTTCTCCTCATTGATGATTTCCAATTTTCCCTGCACATAAGTTATTTGTACATAGTTTGCATTTTGTTTCTCCAGTTAAATTGTGAGTACTTTGAAATCAGGGAATCTGTATTATTTTTCTTTGTATCTCTAGTATTTAGCACAGTGCCTGACACAGACTATGTGCTTAATAGGTGTTTATTGGCATGACTAAAGACCACACCATGTACCTGGTGCCAGCAGACAGAATTGTTGACAATTTCTGAGAAGAAATAATCAGTCTCTTGAGCAGAGGTACTTATCCTGCAGTCCATGGATCTCCAAGTGGATCATAGATAGATTTCGGTGTATCTTTATTTTACTAACTTTAACTGAAATTTAACATTGTCTTCAATTAGTTTTCAAAAACCATCTTTCTGAGAAGTAATTCATATACTTTACCAGACCTCCAAAGGGCTCCATGACACACACCAAAAGCTTAAGAATCCCCATTTTCTAGGGTAGATCTTATAATTTATATCCTTTTTTTATGAAGTTGAATGTCACAATAAACATTGGTAAACCAGTTGAAGGGTGATAAAATATCCTTAAGGAACTACAAATTTATGTCTAAGAGAAAATTGTAAGTTCTGTTTTATTCATTTGTTTTGCTGGTAGGGATGAAAAACAAGAGGAGATGGGGGGGGAGTATTTTCTGGGGCAGCTAGGTGGTGCAGTGAGTAGAGCACTGGCCCTGGCATCAGGAAGACCTGAGTTCAAATCCGGCCTCAGGCACTTTATACATGTACTAGCTGTGTGACCTTGGGCAAGCCACTTAACCCCAATTGCCCTGCCAAAAAAAAAACAAAAAAAAAAGTATTTTCCTAGCTAAAAGTATTTCCGTTTTCCCAGTAAATGGGGCAGTAAACAATAGCACACATACCATAGAAACACACCAAGCAGATGTGATTTTTGTCATCCAGCATTGAATGTGTATCCAGGATATTACACCTCAAAGCCATAGAAATAAAAACAGTATTTTAGTCTTTGCAAGCCACTTCTCACCTCAGCAACATGTGGAAGGCTATGATTTTTAATAGCCATTTTTTGAAAACAAAAAAGAAAGATTAATTGGAGTATGAGATAGGATAAAACCAGTAAGAATATCATTGCAGGCAGTAAGGCATGATATGATTTAAGGCCTATATGTGGACATAATAATGCCACTACTTTGTGCATTGGATGAAACAGGAAATGAACTGTGCCAATCACATGTCAGATTACAGACTGAGGTGAAGAGACAGAATCTAGCATCTTTTATCATCACCACATTAACTATGAGGGGGCAAATCGAAAGCTATGAAATCATTTATTTTATGTGCAGCCATAAAATATTAAATAACATGCTGACATTTCCTGCTTTACAGCATGTGTATTACGTTTGTAAAAGGCCAACACATGCAGTATGTACTATTTCTGCCTTTCTCTTTGTATGTAAGGGCAATAGCTTTTAAAAGTACCAAAATCATGGAAGAGGTTGATGAAACCCTTTGTGAAACTTCATTGTAAAGCTCTATCTTAAATATTTCTTGATGAAAAATAATACTATACACATAGCAGGCCCTTAATAAATCATTGTCTTGTGGTTTAACTGAGAAGAATAAAAAGGCTTTCTTTTTATTTTCTTTTTCAATATTGAAACTTCAAAGAATTCCAAAGTGGTTTTGAAACTGAATTAAATCTCTTTTTAAATAAACAGTTGTTACACCAATTACCCAGAATCAGGAGATTATCAATACTGATACAAATGGAAGCCTAGTACTATTAAGAATGGTTCCTTGGGAAGTTAAGGGAAAGGACAGTATGAGTAAGAAAGAGTGATTTATGAGCTAAAGACATAAAAAAGCTGTAACCACAGTGACATATGGAGAATTTAAAAAAACAAAAAACAAACCAAAAAGACCCCTTCTTTCCAAGGTTAAAGATACTATTATCAGAATGAAGTGTGATAAATTGAAGAACAAGAAGAAAGGAGAATTGTAAATGGTATCGTGTAATAACTAACAATAACTTTCTCTTCTCTGAGGGTACAGGTGTGCCTCGCTTAAAGAAAATTGATTTTCCAAAGATCTATACAGACCAACCAAATAAATTCTTTTAAAAAGTACTTAACTCACAAAATGATTCTTTAATTTATAAACTAATGCAGTGCAACTCTTAATAATATATCCGATTTAACTATTAGAGTGTGGCCATTAGAGGCAAGCTGTTCATAAAAATAAAGTCATCTTTCAGTTGCTTTACCTGTACTCTGTTTTCAAAAATTCATAGTTTTTACTAAGGTATCCCCACACACACTTGTTTTGACTTCTATCAAAAGCATAATACTTTTATTTTTTTTTTATTTTTGTTTTATTTTTATTTGAGATTGGCCATTGAAACTCATCCCTGTCTAGGCTACCACTTTATGTTATTTTTATTTACATTATTATAGTCAATATAGCAGAAAGGCATTCTGAGAAAGAAACAAGAGATAGCATGTGCCAGGCAAGTCAAACCGCTTACATCACCTCCACATAACCTCCCCTCAGACTCACATCAGGATAATCTAAGACCCTCTTCCCAAGACCCTTCGTAATAGCAGAATCCTCCAGACCACCCGCCTTGCTTCTAGCTCAGGCATCACACTAATCACTATGGAGAAAGGATCCACCTTCTTTACCAACACCAACACCAACTCCTGACCAGCTGTCATGAACAATTAGGTAAGCCCAATAGTACGTGGAATGTCAGCACCCTTCAGGCCACCAGTCCCACTTCTAGTCTTGCCCCTTGCAACCATCATACAGGAAAGAAAACCTAATAAATGCTAGCAAGCAACTGCTTCTACAGATACTAAAGCCCTGATTGGTCAAGAGTTACTGAAGACATGGAAAAGAAAGTTCTCGCTGCCGAAATACTTGGTATTGTCAAGTGTTTCAATATCAGAAACAGACATGATATTGTTAGAAAAAAATAGCATTAAAGAACCTACATTACCATTTACTTTATTCCTGAACCTTGAGGACTATGGGATCTTTTAATACAATTTTCAACTGAAACCTCCTAAATGTATTGCCTCTATTTTCTCCTCTAATCTACCCTCCTCCCATTAGAATGTGAACTTTTTGAGACCATTTTCTTTTCTATTTGTATTCTCAAAACTTATCACAGTGCTTTACGCGTGGTACGTGTTTAATATTTTTTTCATACATCCATTCATTTAATAGTCTTCTAGTTTGTTAATGGCTTTGCCTTATGTATTACTGACTTCTTGCATATGATCTTCTTGACTCTGATGCCCAAGCACCCCAATGACTATTACTAACTACTTGAAACTGACAACGCAGTTGCAACATTGACTGTGTAGATTGCTCAAATAGAAACATTACTAGACCTGGAGTAGCAAGGCCTGGTTTCAAATCCTAATTAAGCCATTTATTAACTGTTTAACTATTTAACTTTGTACAAATAATTTGTCCTCTCTGGAACTCAGTTTACTCATACTTACCATTTCCTCTTCTGTAAAATTAGGTTTCTGAAATAAGTGATATCTAAGCCTACTTCTATCTCTAAAACCTATGAATCTCATAATGAAGGAAGCTCCTCTAGCAATGTATTAAATTAAGTTTCAGTAAACAACCATCTAACAAAAAAGGCTGAGTAAATCAGTGAAGTAGGTGAACTATTTTGGGAATAGAGAGTAGAATATGTTCAGGTATAGAGGTAGGTGAGCAATATAAGTTTCTTGAAGGCAGAGAATGATTCCTCTTTGTCTTTGTATCTGCCTCTCTTATTATAGTGCTGTGCATATGACAGGAACCTAATATATAGATATAGATATAGAGATAGATTTAGATATAAATATAGATATAAAGATATACACACACACATATATACACATACATATGTATATGTATATATATGTATATATATATGTTGAATTTTGTTGTTTTTCCTCACTGTCACCTATTTCGGCCCTCTGAAGCAATAGGGAACAGGTTTCCTCAGTTTACCGTGGCTTGAAATAATAAACATACTATATACTATAATGTGATTTGTTTACTGTTAAGTAATTCTATAAATATTCTATTCATGAAGATATATCAGAATTACACTGAGTCCAATCGCTTTGGGTGACAGTGATGAAAGCCATGCTATCATGTGATATATATTAGCTGATTAAGTAAACATGGGTAATACATGTTAATAAAACATTAATTCAAGAAACAAGCTATCATAGAATATTTGGGAGATTAATCTTACAAAGTAGTACTTACCTACCTTTTTGTTTGAGATTACCAAATAACATTGCAAAGTAGAACATTCAGCTGAAATAACACGTGAATCTTCCTTTCTAATATGAAAAACCAAAATGGTGAACAATATTTTGTATAAATACAGTAGCTTCTATTTACCTACAAAGCTTGTGAATTCTAATGGAATTTCTTCTAATCTAACTCTGAAATACTGTGACTCTGTGGATCCTATGTTTATAATGCAAGCTGAGTAGGTAAATAATTTTCAATTGGTTTTAGATTTTGAGAAAAACATTCTGCATAATTAAAGCTTACATGGACATCAAATAATTTTTAAAAGGGAAACACATACAATTTATATAAATAAATATTTGAATAAATATACGTGAATGTAAATCTCTTATGTACATTCAAACATTATGAAATCATATTTTTCATTTAAAAAGAAGCCTCAGCTTCTTATTACAGCATTTACTACAAAATAAATGGACACATACACAGATTTCCCAATGCATATTTTGTAAGATACATACTTAGGAATATTTTATAATGTCATAAACGTCACGGAATTTTATGAGGATATAGAAGCAAAAACATCGGAGTGCATAAATCCACATATTTTGTTGTTATTATTCAGTTGTTTAAGTCATGTCTGGTACTTTGTGACCCCATTTGGGGTTTTCTTGGCAAAGATTTTGGAGTGGTTTGCCATTCCTTTCTTCAGCTTATTTTACAGATGAGGAAACAGGCAAACAGTGTTAAGTGACTTGCCCAGGGTTACACAGCTAGTAAGGGGTTGAGGCCAGATTTGAACTCAGAAAGGTGAGTGTTCCTGACTTCAGTTCTGGAACACTATCTAATGTGTTACCTGGCTGTCTTAAATACATGTATATGTGCATGTAAACATACAGGTATACATGTATACACAGATGACACCAGTGGATAATGCTGTGAAAAGTACTTGATCATATCAATTCCTATCACACTTCTGGCAGGAAATGGATTTAAATCTCATTAGGACCCCATCTGTTTCCACATAGCCCCTTTTCCTTTCTCATATTAGAGGTCTTATAATTAATTATCCACATTTAGTTTAGCCTAGGTAAAATATAATGTGCCTCGGGTCCATTTTGTTCTTTTCTCTGCTATTTTATGATATTAAAAAAAATAGTATTACTACAATCACAGTAACTCAGAGTTCTCAGGAAAATTCCTAACATTCAGACAAATTGACCCTGTCTCTCTAATTTAATATTTAGATAATTCCAGTAAATCCTTGACCTTTCTATATTTCAGGCAAAATGAGAATTCAGGTAATATTTAGATAAAAGAAATGAGCAGATTATATGATAGTACTTATTGGTGGAAAGTTATAGGCACAAAAAGTTTGGGGAAAGGAAGACCTTACCTGGGAACTTCTCTCCATACTTGAAGAGGTAAATACAATTGATACTTTCAACCTGAGTCATCTGTCTGGAGATGCTTTTTACCATCTAGTTGCCTACCTCATTCTCTCTATGCTCTGTTGTAGCTCATGCGTTTCAGTTTCTTGTTTTCCTGTTGCCCCTGTGTTGCTGATTCTTTCTAGTTCAGCCCATTGAATCCTGGGTGGATCTGGAGACTTACAATCTCCAGTCCTTCCTCTCAGTTTGCTCTCTTAAAGGTGTGTGTGTGTGTGTGTGTGTGTGTGTGTGTGTGTGTGCGCGCGCATGTGCATATGAGTTTGTCTGTGTGTGTGAACTAGTGGGTAGGACTCAATCCTTCTTCAGGCTCAAATATTGTCAGGGCTCTAAACTACAGCTCCCAGAATTCCAGTCAGACCTTAAAACCCTATAAAACATACATGCACGCATAAGCTAACTAACTATTTAATGGGACCAATTAATCACAGCATGGAAAAATATGTCATGAGTAAAGATTTGAGAGACGTTAATATAATTTTTAACAGTCTGAAATAAATTTAACGCTCAAATTTATTTGGATGTACATACACACAATCTCTGAGAGTATTACATGATTAAATAGCACAGTCTCTCTTGAATTCCACATCCCTTTTTCCAGTCACAGAAATTATTTATAATATTATCTCCTAAAAACTATTCTTATCCAACTTGTCCTCTAAGCTGTCCTCAAACCCGTGGGCACAGGGGACATTTCATATGATCCACAAACCCCTCAAGTTTTGTTCATTCTGTAGCTATTATGATGATTCATCCAAGAACCATTCTAAGATGCCCCTTCTGAAGTTCCAGATCATGACTTTAAAAAGCAGTGACAGTTAGCCTGAGGGCATTCATCTGCTGTCTCCCTCTTTCTGTTAGTGTGAACATTAGGAACTATACACATCATCCATTTTCCTTCCCTCTAAAGTAATGCTTAGAGTGAAAGGAACCTTCTCATTGGATAGCCTCCATTCAGACCCCCAACACTAGGGCATTTAAGAAGTCAAAAGTAGTATGAGTATGAAGTAAGTGGAAGTCTGAGTAACTCACCTGCATATAATCATGTTCTCTTGACTTTAAGTATGCATCAAGATTAAGGAGAAAATATAGTTTGGATTTAATGACAAGCAGAAGTGTGTGTGTGTGTGTGTGTGTGTGTGTGTGTGTGTGTGTGTGTATGTGTGTACAGGAACAATTCTGCAAATAAGAACTGATTTATAAAATTCCAATATGTCTTTTGATAAAGCTTCTGACCACCAATAGAAAACATGTATTATTATCTACTATATTAAAAAAATCCAGAAATACAGAAAAACAGAGGAATTCAATAGAAACATAAAATAGGTTGGTCCAGCTTGGTCAACACTATTTGCATTCAGGTATGATCTGCACCTAGTCCTAATACGTCTTGCTTTCCTGAAAGTTCATTCAATTTCACTTTTAATGGAAATGCTTGCTTCTCGTCAGAATTAGGCCAAGTCATTTCACATTTTCAAAACCAGCTTGAAATATTTTTGTCCATATATGGAATTCTATTTTAGGTTCATTTTAATAGTTTTGCATTATGGTTGAGACTGATAATAAAATACTATTTACTTATTCTATTATTCATTGATAGTAAGCATTTTCCTGAAGAAAAATTAATGTTGAAAAGTCTTGGCCTCTCACTTGCCAAAGTAGATTTTTTTTTAACTTTATAAAAGCATTAATATATCAACAAGGCAATTTGAAAATAAAATATTGCTGTGTGAAGGTATGTATCATTTAATTCATCACAATGTCATATGAGATGAAAACTTGATGTAAAGTATTTTTTTAGAATTAAAGTTGTTGCTTTGGAACTAGGATTACAACCAAGTAGTTCACAGATAATTGGTCACGTTTATAAAGACCATATTTTGAAACTAAAAATCAGGACACAGAGTCTGACAAAAGCTATTTCCTTTACAAGCCTCATTAAAAGCACCCTTGGAAAAAAGTTGGGACTGTCCCAGAAATGTAAGGCATTTGTCCTGTTATAATTCCTGAGGCATTTGTGCATGAGTTTTACAGTACATTTTCCTTAATTTAAAAATCTAAATGCATTATTTTAAAAGGAAATGGGATCATTCTGTTCCTATGCTGTCCTTGAAATGTCTTAGATCTATAATTTGGAGATAGCAAGATGAACTCAATGATTTTTGAAGGGAACTCTACGTACCTGACTCTGTTTTCTCTGAAAATGTCTTTGTGGGTGTTCTTTTAAAAGTTTTCTTTGGACACATTTATCTCTCCACCTAGTACACAGGGAATGACTGACCAAGAATGATTAAAGTCTTGTGTCATGCCTTTTCACTCTCTCCTCACTAGTGAAACCAATAGTGCAGGAACAGCCCACAGAAATAGGAGTGCAAGAAGATTTACAGACATGAAATCAGCTTAAAGAACTTATGAAATAGCAACTCCTAGATTTTATTTTGTGTTTTGTCCATTGTTTTCCAAGAGCACCATGGCATCAGGGGAATGATGACATGACTCGCAGTTGACTTTGATTTGAGGGAGGGGGTCTATGCAAGGTCACCAGCCTCTCTTTCTCCTCCAGGGCCATCTGGATCCAGTGACTAGATATTCATCAGGAAGACTGGAGATGACCCACAATGCAATGGGAGACCCTGGCCCTTTTAGGCTAAGGCCTTTTAAAGTATGGTACTCACTTAGAGTGAGGTAACTCCCATTCAGTGAATAGGCCTCTTTAAGAAGTGAGTCAAGGGATAGCCTCTTTAATTAGAAAAAAATAAAAAAAAATAAATCAAACTGGGAGAGGAAGACCCTCAGGGTTGCTGTTCCAAAGAGAAACAGTTTACCATAGATATTCACTCTAAACAAGGACGGCCCAAAATACAGCCATTAAGTGGAACTTGGGCAGGGACCTACTGTGGTCCAATCTATGAGCTTCAGACTAAGGTGGGTTTACACAACCTGTGAGTAGACCAAGTTGCCTGAATGGGGACCCAGCTAGTTGTGTAACTTAGCTCATCCTCTCCTCTCTCTCCCCTTCTCTCTCTCCTCCTCTCCAAAGGAAGGTAAATTTTGATGGCCAGAAGCTCCCCACTTAACTTGGGGTTTACTGGCTAGATTCCTTCCTTCCTTCCTTCCTTCCTTCCTTCCTTCCTTCCTTCCTTCCTTCCTTCCTTCTTTCCTTCCTTCCTTCAATCCAGTTCACTCTGAAGCTCATAGATTTTTTTTTTAATTTTTATTTTATTTTTTGACAGGGAAAGGTAGGGCAATTGGGGTTAAGTGACTTGCCCAAGGTCACACAACTAGTAGGTGTGTCAAGTATCTGAGGCCAAATTTGAACTCAGATTCTCCTGACTCCAGGGAAGGTGCTCTAGTCACTACACCACCTAGGTGCCCCAGAAGCTCATAGATTAGACCATAGGTCCCTGCCCAAGCTCCACTGAATGGCTGTATTTTGGGCCCTCCTGGTTAAGAGTGAATGTCAATGATAACTGTTTCTCTTTGGAACAGCAATCCTGAGGGTCTTCCCCTCCTAGCTTGATTTTTTTTTCTTTTTTCTAATTAAAGGGGCCATCCCTTGTCTCACTTCTTAAAGAGGCCTATTCACTGAATGGGCACTTCCTCACTCTAAGTGAGTACATGAAAAGGGCTTAGCCTAGATCATATATTTAGAATTTGAAAGGTCTATGGATATCATCTAGTTCATTTTACTGGTGATGAAACTGAAGACTAGAGAGATAAAGTGGCTTTTCAAGCCCAACACAATAAACTCTGATTCATCTGACTCCAAGTTCTGTGCCCTTTCTTCTATGCTTCATGTTCTGTACATTTAACCAAGATGCCAGGACAAATCATTGTTAGGAATTTACTCTCCCAGGAGGGATAGGAAAAAAAATGCAGCAGAAAGAAGGGGAAGATGACATAACTAATCTGAAGCTGATACACTTTATTTTTTTAACATTCATTTTTTGAAAACAAAAAATTGAATTCCAAATTCTCTCTTTCCCTGCAGCCCTTCCCTCACCCATTGAGAAGGCAAACAATATGATATCACTTTTATTTTTCATGTTAGGGTAGGAAATGACTTCTTTTATACCACAGGCAGAAAGAAAAGACAGAACCCATAAATAGATACAGAAAACTCTTGAAGAACTAATAGGAACACACACAAAAATATATGAAACTTTTAAAAGGACTCACAGTAATTCCCCTCAAAACAAATGGAACTTGAGTTTGCCATCAGGGCTTCACTCTAACCTTATAGTGAATCCCAGTCCTCCCATAGGGTACTATATAATTCTTCTCAGATGTATATGTGGGGGCTCATCCCCATCCAATTATACATTGAGGCTATTGCATAGAAAACATTCCTTTCCATTCTAAAATAATGATTATCAGTTCCTGGGAGAGGAGACCATCTGACCTTCACCTATGATGAACACTGTTATATTCTGAATAAGAAAAAGGTAAAAATGGGAAATGAATAAGAATATTCTCTCACATCTCTTTTACAGTCTGGCAAAATGGGGCCATTTCTCTGATTATAATGTAGCCTTCTAAGTCTTTTTTTTCCCCAATTAATAGTATTTTTTCTCAATTTCATGTAAAGATGGTTTTCAACATTCACTTTTATAAAATTTTGATTTCCAGATTTTTCTCCCTCTTTCCCGCCCCGCCAAGACAGCAAGCAATCTGATGTAGATAATACATATACAATCATATGAAATATATTTCCACATTAGTCATTTTGTGAAAGAATTGTCAAAAGAAAAGTGAAAAACTATGAGAAAGAAAAAAACAAAAAAAGAAAAAACAGAATGCTTCAATTTGCATTCTGACTTTTAGTTCTTTCTCTGGATGCAGATCACATTTTCTGTCATGAGTCTTTTAGAATTGTCTTGGATCATTGTATTGCTGAGAAGAGTTGATCATTGCCCAGTGTTGCTGTTTCTGTGTATAACATTGTCCTGGTTTTGCTCACTTCATTCAGTATCACTTTATGTAAGTCCAGATTTCTCTGAAATCTACCTACTCCTCATTTCTTATAGCACAATAGTATTCCATTACGTTCATATACTACAACTTGTTCAGCTGTTCCCCAATCGATGGCCATCCCCTCAATTTCCAGTTCTTTGCCATCACAAAAATAACTGCCATAAACATTTTTGTACATGTGGGTCCTTTTGCCTTTTTTATGATCTCTTTGGGATACAGACCTAGAAATGGTATTGCTGGATCAAAGAGTATAAACAGTTTTACAGCCTTTTGGGCATAGTTGCTGATTGCTCTCCAGATTGATTAGATCAGTTCCCAACTCCATCAGCAGTGCATTAGTGTTCCAGTTTTCCCACATCTTCTCCAACATTTATCATTTTCCTTTTCTGTCATGTTAGTTAATCTGATAGGTGTGAGCTGGTACCTCAGAATTGCTTTTAATTTGCATTTCTCTAATCAATAGTGATTTAGAGTATTTTTCATGACTATAGATTGATTTAATTTCTTCATCTGAAAATTGCCTGTTCATATCCTTTGACTATTTATGATATCAATTTTACATGAGAAATCAAGCAAAACATATTTCCATTCCAGTTTTGTTGCAAAAAATAAAGGGAAGAAGAACAAGATGAAAAATATTATGCTTTAATTTGCCATTAGAATTAAACAGTTCTCTCTAGGGAATTGGATAGTATTTTTCATCTTGAATCCTTTGGAATTGTCATGGATCACTGTATTCCTCAGATTGGCTAAATCTTTTACAGTTGACTATCTTTATAATATTGCTCATACTATATACTATGTTGTCTTGCTTCTGATCACTTTACTTTGGATCATTTCATATAAATCTTCCCAGGTTTTCCTGAAACCATGTTGCTTGTCATTTTTTGTAGCACAAGTATTCCATCACAATCATATTCCACAACTTCTTCAGCCATTTCTCAGTTGATGGACAGAGCCCCTCAATTTTAAGTTCTTTGCTTGCACAAAAAAAAGCTGTTCCAAGTATTTTTTGTTCATATAGATCCTTTTCCCTTTTATTTTATCTTATTATTACACAGACTGCTAGGGTTTTTGGTGGGTTGAAGGGTATGCACAGTTTTATAGAACTTTGGCCTTATTTCCAAAAGGATGAATCAGTTCACAGTTCCACCAACAGTACATTAGTGTCTAGATTTTTCCACATCTTCTCCTGTATTTATTGTTTTCCTTTTCTGTCATGTTAGCCAATCTAAGAGGTATGAGGTGGGACTTCAGAGTTGATTTATTTTCACTTCTCTAATTGTTACTTATTTGGGGCATTTTTTTCATATGTTTACTGATAGTTCTGATTTCTTCTTCTGAAAACTACTGTTCCTATCCTTTGGCCATTTATTGTTTGAGGAATGAGTCTTATTTTTATAAATTTGGCCCTGTTTCCTATATATTTAAGAAATGAAGCCTTTATCAGAGAAATGTGCTCTGAATTTCTTTCCCCAGTTCCCTGCTTTCCTTCTATTTTTTGAATGGATTGTTTTAATTTGTGCAAAATCTTTTTAATTTCATATAATCAAAATTATCCATTTAATCTCCTGTCATGTGCTCTATTACTTCTTTGGTCATAAACTTTTCCTGTATCCATAGATGTAACAATTAATTCCCCTCACACATCCATAATTTTCTTACAATAATACCTTTTTATGCCTAAATCATGTAGTTATTTTGACCTTGTTTGTATATGGTGTCAAATGTTGTTCTATCCCTAAATTCTAATTTCTAGTTTTCCTAGCAGTTTAAGTTGAATAGCTTGGATCTTTGAGTTTATCAAACACGAGGTTACTTCCATTTATTGTATACTTAATCTATTCCACTGATCAACCAGTCCATTTCTTATTAGCTTATGCACTCCAGACCTATTCTGTTAGGGCAAAACTGTCACAGGTAGTAGAAAAGTTAGTATAATACTAAGCTATTCTTTTAATATTCATTTTTAGGTAGAAAGACCAAGAACTGAGTGGAAAAGCTAGTAATTTAAGAAACAGGAAAAAAGCTTGGAAGGTTTAAAATAAGTTAATTTTAAATAATTAGATCAAATAAGAGAAAAAAAATTTAAATCTTTCCATAATATTAAGTCATTAAAAGGAATTTCTTCTGAGAACCATATTAAGAAGAATTCTACCTTTAAAATACTTTCTTAGGGGCAGCTAGGTGGTGCAGTGAGTAGAGCACCAGCCTTGGAGTCAGGAGGACCTGAGTTCAAATGTGGCCCTTGACACTTGATACATTTACTAGCTGTGTGACCCTGGGTACGTCACTTAACCCCAATTGCCCTGCCCAAAACAAACTAAAAAAAAAACTAAAAAAATACTTTCTTATAAATAACTTTATAACTTACCTCTAGCATAATAATGAAGATAATTACTAGCAATTAGATAACACAGAAAAAAAGAATCCAAATGTAATAGACTTTTCAAATAGACATTAAAATATTTTTATATTATCCATCTTTCTTTTTAATTTATAAGAATAAATAAGTTATTATTTTTTTCTTATAGTAATGTATAAATATATATTCATATTTTTACAAAGGCTATCCAAGGCTAAAATTTCTGGCTTATTACTCACTGAAAGATACCTTTAAAAATAATAGTGTAGTAAACATTGTGACAGATAAATGAGCTGCAAGTGTTAACTAATCTCAAGAGAATATGCCTTGCAATTTTAACGTAATTTTCAAACTAACACCATAAAATAATTATTTGTTGGCAAGGTCCAACACTATTCTCTGCCCTGCCAAGAACCTTTAAGTATGACCTGTCTCACAATTTTTATCACTATACTGAAAATCGGGCACTCTTTTGAAAAAGAAAGCCTATTTTGTCACTTAAAAACATATTTTATATTTAGCAAACATTTACAATTTATCTTGATATTCCATGAGTATAGGAAAAGAAAAAAAGACATGTAAAAACATTGGGTTTAGCCACTTTCCATTACAGGTTAGCATGTATGTTTTTGTTTCATGGGAAGAGGCTGAAATATACTCTGGCCTTTTGCTAAAAGACAGGTACAATCAGAAGCTTCTGAAGCCCAAAGGCTTTTCTGGTTGTACATTCTCTTTAGCAAAGGGCTAAACAAGTATCCTTCCTCATGGAGACGAATCATGTGTGCCCAGTTCCATGGGGAGCATTTCAATCCAATTCCACTGTTACAGAACAGTCCCTCTCACTGGGAATGTAAGTTCATTTTGGAGAGGCATCTTGTCTTATCTAATCATTTCATCTTATTCATTGCTTCCCATTAACATGTGTTCAATGCTTGCTGAAGTGGAAGGTGAAGAAAAAATGGAAGAGAATTTGCTTTGGGAATCTTTCTTCAGCATTTATATTGCTGACCATGTTTCAAAAACTCAAGGTTTTTTTTTTTTTTGGGGGGGGGGGGCGGGGCAGAGCTCCTAGACAATATATCTACTACTCTACCCTAATCTATTTCCAATCTGATTGAGCTCAGCAACTGCTTCAAGCTTTTTCCTCTCCTTTCTTCTTTCCTACTATACCTCCAAATCCCATAATTAGAGCAGATGAACTAGTTTCCTATTTTACTAAGACAAACTAGCTATGAACACTTTCGTCTGACTTCTTCCACTATTCAAATCACTGAAAATAAAGATTTTGAAAGGTAGAGGAGAGGAGGGAGTACATTCTAGACATGGATGATTGCTTATACAAGTGCACCAAGGAGTGAGAAAGAATGTTGAGACTTGGGAATAGCTGGTAATCAAGTTCAGCTGAAATATAAATCATATGAAGGGCAATGATGTGAAATAAGGATACGAAGGTAAATCAGGAGCCAAATTCTAGATAGCTCATTACATAAGTGCATTTAAAGAATTCTAATAAGTAAAGTGGGATTACATGCACATATTTAATTCAGTTAAATATGGAATTGGTAGGTTGGAAATTGGTAGGATAGACATTTTTATTTGATTTCTATTGAACTATTTAATTGTTTGGTGATCAATATTACAGGCCTATCATTGGCATTTTCTCTATTATCACTCTTTCCAGATAGATCCGCTTGTATGCTGCACCTGCCACTTTGTGCCACATCTAGGTATTTACTTTTCAGAAAAAGTTCATGTAAAACTCAAAAAATACCCATTTCCGAGAAGTTTGTAGGATTATAGATGTAGAAGCACAAGGGATTTTTAGTGATCATCTAGTCTTGGTCTCTTATTTTCTAGATGAGAATCAAAAAGTTTAAGTGACCTAAGTCACACAGTTAATAAATGGCAGAACGATAATTTGAAGCCAGGTTTTCTGACTCCTGATCATAGACTCTTTCCAGTCTAAACCTTTTTATTAGGATTTTATCATTATTCTTTCATACTAATATATAGCTATGTAGGGGTATACTAGAATCCAGAATTCCACATAGTCTTTCTCAGATCAAGTCTCCATGCTCAAAAGCATAACTGTAATACCCCCAACATCAATCTATATCTGTGTGTCTTTGTTTTCTCTTCTCTTTCTTCCCCCCCTCTACCTCTCTCTCACCCTTCCCCCTTGCAAATATACAAACACTATTCATAGAATCATTTCCTTTAAACTGAATCTCCCTCTTAGTGCACTGTTCTTCTCCATGTCATAACCTGAGAATTTGAAGCTCCCAAATGGTCTCTTGGAGCTATGTCCATTGCTGTCTCTTCACTGACATCTTTGTTTCTAATATAAGTCTAGCTTCAGGAACACTGAGAGGTTGACACTGACCAAAGCTTACATGTTAACTGTGACTGACTACTTTCAGCACCAAATTTTTGTTCTTCACTACATGGACATCATTCATTGTCTGTCTTCAGTATCTTCTTGTCTCCATTTCCTTTTGTCACATAGTAAGTCCTGTTTCTGAGATTTTAATCTGATGGCCTACTGGATGAATATAACAATCTATAGAGGGCAAGGTTCCTTGAAAGGCAGTCTTAGTGTTATCACTCAATCCAAGCTTCAAAACCTGTTCTCGGGTATGATACCTGACCTCACCTAGATAGTGTAGCATATATCTTGCTTCTTGCTTGATGCTCAGCTTTGATACTGAAATATCCAAAGGATACCAAAGGATCTTCCAAAATTCTATTTCAAAGTATTGTTAGTTTTCTGTAATTTAGCTATTGTTCTCCATTAAATGAAATTGTCATGCCAAAGCAGTGACTTTAAATTGTTGCTGTTGTTGCTTTTTAGATATATAGGCTCCTTGGTTCATCTAAGTTGCCAATATTTGGATTTGAAACAGTGACATATATTCTCCTAAAATGTATATATCTGTCATTAAAGATCTTCTGGGAATTAACTGTTTTTCTAAATGCTCTAATTTTCAAGGTTTATTTTACCAATTTCATAAAGTTAAAACTATCACTGTTTCACATAAATAGTCCAACTATTCACATCAAAAAGCTGAGGCAATGAAAAATTCATATTTCTCAGCATTGAGTATATGCACATATGACAAGAAGATGCAGTGGAGACTTCCAGGGGCAGAGTCAAGTCTGGTAGAGTAGGGGAAGCACTCAGCAGACCTCTCACAACCTTCTCCTCTAAATAACTTTAAAATAACACTTGAAATTAAAATCTGGAGTGCTAAAGCCAACAAAAGGTCAGGGTGAGACATTTCCCAGTCCAAGACAACTTAAGACCTCAGAAGGAGAGGTCTGCCATGTAAGGGTGGAACCTGGCCCTGAGCTGAGAAGGCAAGCAATTCTATATAGGTTATGCACTTGTAGTCATGCAAAACACTTCCATAATAGTCATGTTGTGAAAGACTAACTATATTTCTCTCTGCTCTCCTTGGCTTCTGATTACCCCCTCCCCCAATCTGCCCTCCCTTCTATCAGCCTTCCCCTCTCTTATTCCCTTCCCCCCTCACTTTGCTGTAGGGTAAGATAGATTTCCATATCCAATTGAGAGTGTATGCTATTTCCTCCTTAAGCAAAATCCAATGAGTATAAGTTTCACTCATTCCCTTTCACCTCCTTCTTTTCCCCCTCCACTATAAAAGCATTTTTTTGCCTCTTTTATGTGAAATGACTTACCCCATTCTACCTCTCTCCTTTCTCCTTCTCCCAGTCCTTTCCTCTTTCACACCTTAATTTTATTTTTAGATATCCTTTCATATTCAACTTACCCTGTGCCCTCTGTGTATGTATATGTATGTATGTATGTATGTATGTATGTATGTATATATTCCCTCCAACTACCCTAACACTGAGAAAAGTCTCATGAGTTACAATTATCACCTCTCCATGTAGGAATGTAAACAGTTCAACTTTAATAAGTCCCTTATGATTTTTCCTTCCAGTTTCCTTTTAATGCTTTTCATGAGTCTTGTATTTGAAAGTCAAATTTTATATGTAGCTCTGGTCTTTTCTCAAGAATGAATTAAATTCCTCTACATCATTGAATATAAATTTTTTCCCCTCATGGATTACACTCAGTTCTGCTGGGTAGGTGATTCCTGGTTGTAATTCTAGCTCCTTTGACCTCCAGAATATCATATTCCAAGCCCTCTGATTCCTTAATGTAGAAGCTGTTAAATCTCGTATTATCCTGATTGTGGTTCCACAGTACTTGAATTGTTTCTTTCTGGCTGCTTGCAATATTTTCTCCTTGACCTGGGAACTCCTGAATTTGGCTATAATATTTCATGTAGTTTTCATTTTGGGATCTCTTGCAGGAGGTGATAAGTGGATTTTTTTTTCAATTCCTGTATTACCTTCTGGTTCTATAATATCATGGCAGTGTTCCTTGATAATTTCTTGAACGATGATGTCTATGCTCTTTTTTGGATCATGGCTTTCAGGCAGTCCAATAATTTTAAAATTCCCTCTCCTGGATCTATTTTCCAGGTCAGTTGTTTTTTTCCAATGAGATATTTCACATTGTCTTCTATTATTTTTATTCTTTTGGTTTTGTTTTATAATTTCTTGATTTCTCATAGAGTCATCAGCTTTCATTTGCTCCATTCTAATTTTTAAGGAATTATTTTCTTCACAAAGCTTTTGAACCTCCTTTCCCATTTGGCCAGTTCTGCTTTTTAAGGCATTCTTCTCATTGACTTTTTGGACCTCTTTTGCCATTTGGTCTAGTCTATTTTTTGAGGTATTATTTTCTTCATTTTTTGGGGGGAGTCTCCTTTAGCAAGCTGGTGACTTGTTTCTCATGATTTTCTTGTATCACTCTCATTTGTCTTGCCAATTTTTCCTCTACTTCTCTTACTTGATTTTCAAAATTCTTTTTGAGCTCTTTCATGACTTGAAACCAATTCATATTTTTTCTCAGAGGCTTTGGATATAGGATCTTTCACTTTGTTGATTTCTTCTGAGTATATGTTTTTGTCTTCCTTGTCACCAAAGTAAGTTTCTATAATCTGAGTTTTTTCATTGTTTGCTCATTTTTACAGGCTATTACTTGACTTTTTAACTCTTTGTTAAGGTACGTATTGGCTTCTAGTGTGGAGGGAGTATTGTCCCAAGATTCAAGGGTTTTCTGCAGCTGTTTACAGAGATATTTCTAGGGACCTGTAAGTTTTCAGTTCTTCCCAGGTGGTATGATCTAAAGAGAGATGTTTACTCCTCTCCTGGCCTGTGCTCTGGTCTGTGAGTAACCACAAGCACTCTTTTCTGCCCTAGAGCTCTCCACTGCTACCACAAGCTTCGCTATGCCAGTGCTCCTCCTCACCCCAGGACTGAGAGCCAAGATTGTGACCGAGATGCAAGTATGGGCAAAGTAACAGAGTACTAGCAAGGACACCTCTGTAATCTCCTTCTAACCAGTTGTTTGATCCCCTTACCATCTGTGGGCTGAGAGGTCGAGAACTAGCCACTGCCACCATCACTGCTACCACCACTCCTACTGATTCAGTCACTCCCAAGGCCTGCTCCTAGTTAGCTAGACACAGGGCTGTGCTTGGGGCTGGGGCTAGACTGCTCCTCTCTCACCTAGGTCTTACAGAGCTTTCCTACTGACCTTCTCAGTTGTCTGGTTTTGGGGGCATTGAGAAGTGTGGAAACTTCCACAGTTGCCACTAATTCAGTCCCCTGAAGTCTGCTCTGGGTTTGCTGGGGCCCAGCCTGTGCTGGTCTGCACTCCTCTCTCAGCCTGGTGCAACAGACCTTTCCTGTTGACCTTCCAGGTTGTTTTGGGCTGGAACTTTGTTTCACTCTGTCATTTTGTGGGTTCTGCTGCTGTTGAATTTGTTTAGAGTCATTTTTACAGGTATTTGAAGGGTTTTGGGGGAGAGCTTAGGTGAGTCCCTGCCTTTACTCTGCCATCTTGGCTCTGCCTTGAAAAGAACTTTTTAAGAAGAGGATTGACCAAATGGAAAGAAAAAAAGAGGTATAAAAACCTCACTGAAGAAAATAACTACTTAAAAGTTAGAATTAAGCAAGTGGAAGCTAATGATTCCATGAGACACCAAGAAACAATGAAATAAATTCAAAAGAAAGAAAAATAGAAGAAAATGTGAAATAGCTCATTGGGAAGAAAAAAAAACGACCTTTACTTTAAAAAAAAACACTTTGAGAATTGATTCTTCAAAACCTTTCAAACTGTGCGAAGATTTGTATTATAAGATCTTTAACTTTCGATTACGATAGGATATCATGTTAAATTTAATTAATGATTGTAGAGTTATTCTGTTAGAGCTCAATCAAGCTCAATCAATTCAAGAGAAATGACAGAGTTAGTACAAGAAGCCAGATCTTCTGATTTCATGTCTAGTGTTCTTTCTACTACACCATAATGAACGTCCCACTATGATGAAAGAGGATTTATACCAGGAATGCAGGGCTAGTTCAATATAGGAAATATATCAACATAATTAACCATATCAATAACCAAAGCAACAAAAATTATATGATTATATCAATGGATGAAGAAAAAACATTTGGCAAAATACAACACCCCTTCCTATTAAAAACATTAGAACACATGTGAATCACTGAATCCATTTTAAAAATAATAAGTAGTAACTATTTGAAACCATTTACAAGCATTATATGTAACTGAGCTAAATTCAAAGCCTTCTCAATAAGGTCAAGGGTTAAGTAAAGGTGTCCATTATCACTACTATTACTCAGTATCATATTAGAAGCTAGCTATAACAATAAGCAAAGAAAAATATGTTGGAGAAATAAAAATAGGCAATGAGGAGACAAAACTATCACTTTTCGGACATCATGTGAAGGTATATTTAGAGAACCCTAGAAAATTAAATAAAAAAATCTAGTTGAAACAAATTCTATTTAAAATAATTGCAGACAATTTAAACACTTTGGAGTCTACCTGCCAGCACAAACCTAGGAACTATGTAAACACAATTACAAAACACACTGTACACAAATAAATCTTTTTTTTCTTCTTCAAACAATTGCAGAAATAACAATTGCTCATGGGTAGAACAAGCCAATATAATAAAAATGACAATTCTACTTAATTTAATTATTCAATGCCATACCAGTCAAACTACCAAAGAATGATTTTATAGAGCTAGAAAAGTAATAACAAAATTCATTGGAAGAACAAAAGGTCAAGAATATCCAGGGTATCAATGAAAAAAAATATGTGAAGGAAGAAGGACTAGCAGAGCCAGATTTCAAACTATATTGCAAAGTAGAAAGGGAACTATTTATACAAAAACATTTATAGCAGTTCTTTTTTATGTGGGGGCAATGGATTAGAAATTGAGGGGATGTACATCCACTGAGGAATAACTGAAGAAATTATGGTACACAATTGTGATAAAATATCATTGCACTACAAAAATATAACAAGCAAGATGTTTTGCAAAAACTTGGGAAAACTTACGTGAACTCATGTAAAGTGAAATTAGCAGAACCAGGAGAATTCTGTACACGATAATAGCAATGATATAAGGATAATACTCTATGAAAGACAGCTACTGTGATAAAGGCAATGATCCAAGATAATTCCAAAGACTCATGATGAAAAATGCTACCCATCTCCAGAGGGAGAAATAATGAACTTCCAAGTGCTGACTGAAGCATACTTTTTAAAATTTTCTTTATTTTCCTTGGGAGGGTGTGTGTGTGTGTGTGTGTGCATGTGTGTGCTTTCTTTTGTGACATGTCTTATATGGAAAGATTTTTTGCATGACTTCAAATACATAATCAATATCATATAGCTTGCCTTCTCAAGGTATAGGAGAATGGCAAGGAGAAGGGAGAGTTTGGAATTGAATTTTTTTTCAAGTGAAGCGTTTTTATTTTGTTTTTGTTTTGTTTTGTTTTGATTTTTTAAGCTTTACTTTCTTTTTTATTTTTTTAATTTATATTTAATTTATTTAATATATTTAGTTTTCAGCACTGATTTTCACAACAGTTTGCCTTACAAAGTTTCTCCCCATTTCTACCCTCCCGCCCATTCCAAGATGGCATATATTCTGGTTGCCCCATTCCCCAGTCTGCCTTCCCATCTGTCACCCCACTCCCCTCCCATCCCCCTTTCCCTTCTTCTCTTGTAGGGCAAGATAAATTTCTATATCCCATTGCCTGTGTATCTTATTTTCTAGTTGCATGCAAAAACTTTTTTTTGTTGTTGTTGTTTTTGAAAGTCTGTTTTTAAAACTTTGAGTTCCAAATTCTCTCCCCTCTTCCCTCCCCACCCACCCTCCCTAAGAAGGCAAGCAATTCAACATAGGCCACATGTGCACCATTATGTAAAACCCTTCTACAATATTCATGTTGTGAAAGATTAACTATGTTTTGTTCCTTCCTAACCTGTCCCCCTTTATTGAATTTGCTCCCTTGACCCTGTCCGTTTTCGAAAGTGTTTGTTTTTGTTTACCTCCTACGCCTGTCTGCTCTCCCTTCTATCGTGCCCCCTTTTTTATCTTCTTCCTCCTTCTTTCCTGTGGGGTAAGAGACACAATTGAGTATGTATGGTATTCCCTCCTCAGGTCAAATCTGATGAGAGCAAGATTTAGTCATTCCCCCTTACCTGCCTTCTCTTCTCTTCCTACAGAACTGCTTTTTCTTGCCACTTTTATGTGAGATAATTAACCCCATTCTATCTCTCCCTTTCTCCCTCTCTCAATATATTCCTCTCTTATCCCTTAATTTGATTTTATTTTTTTTAGATATCATCCCTTCATGTTCAATTCACCCTGTGCCCTCTGTTTATACATATATATATATATATATATATATGTATATATATATATACATATATATATATGTATATATATATATACACACACACACACACACATATACCCATATATACACACACACACATCTATATACACCTACACATATACATACATAGATACACACATATGTATATATACGCATATTCCTTTCAGCTACTATGATACTGAGGTCTCATGAATCATAAACACAGTCTTTCCTTGTAGGAATGTAAACATCAACTTTAGTAAGTCCCTTATGATTTCTCTTTCTTGTTTACCTTTTCATGCTTCTCTTGATTCTTGTGTTTGAAAGTCAAATTTTCTATTCAGCTCTGGCCTTTTCACTGAGAAAGCTTGAAAGTCCTCTATTTTATTGAAAATCCATATTTTGCCTTGGAGCATGATACTAAGTTTTGCTGGGTAGGTGATTTTTGATTTTAATCCTAGCTCCATTGGCCTCTGAAATATTGTATTGCAAGCCCTTCGGTCCCTTAATGTGGAAGCTGCTAGATCCTGTGTTATCCTGATTATTTTTCTACAATATTCAAATTGTTTCTTTCTGGCTGCTTGCAGTACTTTCTCCTTGACCTGGGGGCTTTGGAATTTGGTGACAATGTTCCTAGGAGTTTTCTTTTTGGGATCTTTATGAGAAGTCAATCTGTGGATTCTTTCAATTTCTATTTTACCCTCTGGCTCTAGAATATCAGGGCAGTTCTCCTTGATAATTTCTTGAAAGATGATATCTAGGCTCTTTTTTTTGATCATGGCTTTCAGGTAGTCCAATAATTTTTAAATCATCTTTCCTGAATCTCTTTTCCAGGTCAATGATTTTTCCAATGAGATATTTCACATTGTATTCCATTTTTTCATTCCTTTGGTTCTGTTTGATAATATCTTGATTTCTCATAAAGTCACTAGCTTCCACTTGCTCCAATCTAATTTGTAAGGTGGTATTTTCTTCAGTGGTCTTTTGGACCTCCTTTTCCATTTGGCTAATTCTGCCTTTCGATACATTCTTCTCCTCATTGGCTTTTTGGAGCTCTTTTGCCATTTGAGTTAGTCTATTTTTTAAGGTGTTGTTTTCTTCAAAATTATTTTCGGTATTTTTTTGGGTCTTCTTTAGCAAGTCATTGACTTGTTTTTCATGGTTTTCTTGCATCATTCTCATTTCTCTTCCCAATTTTTCTTCTACTTCTCTAACTTGCTTTTCCAACTCCTTTTTGACCTCTTCCATGGCTTGAGACCAGTTCACATTTTTCTTGGAGGCTTTTGATGTAGGCTCTTTGACTTTGTTGACTTCTAGCTGTATGTTTCAGGCTTCTTTGTCACCAAAGAAAGATTCCAAAGTCTGAGACTGAATCTGAGGGCTTTTTCAGTGCCTGGCCATATTGCCAGCCAACTTACTTGACCCTTGAGTTTTTCGTCAGGGTATGACTGCTTGTAGAGCAAAGAGTACTTTGTTCCAAGCTCGAAGGGATGCGCTGTTGATTTCAGAGCTATTTCTATACAGCCAGCTCTGCCACACCAGCACTCCTCCTTCCCCAAGAACCCCCAACCCGGACCTGATGCAAATCTTCAGGAGGCTCTGCACTCGTGCTCTGATCCGCCACTTAATTCCTCCCACCATGTGGGCCTGGGGCCAGAAGTAACTGTAGCTGTAGTTCTGTAACTGCACCTCCCCCGCTGCCCCTGGGGTGGTGGCTGAACTGCGAACTCTGTCCCCTGCAGCTTTTCCCACTAACCTTCTCTGTTGTCTTTGGTGTTTGTGGCTTGAAAAGTCTGGTAACTGCCACAGCTCACTGATTCAGGGTGCTAGGGTGTGTTCTGCCCTGCTCCTGGTCTGGTTGGTCCTGCCACTGCCCATGCTGAGCTCTGCTCCTCTCCGCTCCATGCATGATAGACCTCATCCAGAGACCATCCAGGCTGTCCTGGGCTGGATCCCTGCTTCCCTCTGCTATTTTGTGGGTTCAGCAGTTCTAGAATTTGTTCAGAGCCAGTTTTTATAGGTTTTTGGTGGGGAGCTCACACAAGTCCCTGCTTTCCAGCCACTGTCTTGGCTCTGCCCCAGAATTGAAAATATTTTAAATGAATGTTAATATATGGGAAATATCTAACATGAATAAAAATATATTTAGGGGCAGCTAGGTGGCACAGTGAATAGAACACCGTCCCTGGAGTCAGGAAGACCTGAGTTCAATTCCAGCCTCAGACACTTGACACTTACTAGCAGTGTGACCTTGGGCAAGTCATTTAACCTTGATTACCTTGACTCCCGCCTCCAAAAAATATATATTTTAAAAATAAGGAAAGATGTTTATTAGACATTGAACTAGGTTTTGAACTGAAAAACAGGAGAAGACAAGGCTTGATAACATTTGAGAACCTGTAACATTTTAGTGCTTTCAAAGCAATGTATGATGCAAAAGGCTCCCTTTAATGCTACTATTCTCTCATCAATATTATATGATAATCTTATCATGATACTGCATATAATTTTATCAGAGTAATAGAAAGGTAAGTTTGTCACTTATAATTTCTACACTTTTATCAAAAATGCTTGGGAGATGTGGCAAAACACATATGCAACATATCATCAAGAACTGGAAAAATGGATGTTATTATCCTGATATAAGAATGAGAGGGAAAAGATGGAGAGCCCTCATGTTTGATTGACATGGCACAGATATTAAACAAAATGGAGAAAATGTTTTAGTTAATTCTGTGGGTCCTCTTTGAAGGATTTATAGAAAGATGTAGACAAAAATTTTAAAGGATGATTAAGTCATGAAGGGCTGTAATCTGCAGCACTGGAAGTGGTACTAAATTACTGATCCCTCCACATGCTCAAGCAGTTGATCAGGGAGGACAGATAAAAGGACAAAGCCCTAGTAAAAAGGGATGTTGTAGAGTTTAGGCCTACATCAGTGAATCAAAGGGCATCATTCTATTTATCCCAAGGCTTGGCTCCACAGATACTTTTTAGATTTTCTTTAGTGACAGGCAAAGTAGGACACTGATTCAATTTAAAATTATGCTTTTCCTAAAGGCAAGAGCCCAGCATGAAGAGACAACCTTGTAAATGATTTTGTGAATCAATGAAAAAGCATCATAGATCTATTGCTTGATTGGATTCTACAATAGCAAAAAAAATCCTTTTTATATAAATATAAATAAATTTTAAAATTAAAAAACTTTTAAAAAGCTATTTAAATGTAGACAAATAGTGATTTTTAGCTTATTTGTTCATTTTCATTTTTCTCCTCCAGATTTAAACATCCATGGTGGAAAAAATACATAGCACAACCTTGTTTATAATTGCCAGGAACAGTTCCATTGTGAAAAGAGATTCATTCTAGATTTTAAAAGAATGTATCTTAACCCTGCTAAAATGCCTTTTTGGGTTTTTCTTTGATTTTTCTATCTTAATTTTCCCCTTTCCCTTATGAAACAGAACTGCTGAAAACTTAGATAATCTCTTCTCATTTTGCCTTGACCTATGATAGATTTTTCGGTTGTTGTAGTCAAGTAAGTTCATTTCCTGAGGAAACATAATGGATAATTCAACAGTGATTTTGTGAAGTAAGAAGAAAAATATGTGGACAAGTAAGAAAAAGGGGAAAATAGTGGTTGAATGAATCTAAATGTTATTAGAATTTCCAGAGTCAAAGAAACAGGCAAGGCAGATGGAGAAACTGCTTACTCTTTCTCTTCTTGTAATAAATCAATACTACAATCTACCCTATGAAAATACTCTAGGGAATTCAATAACTTTCCAGAGTAATCCTCTTCAGTAATTCTTGAGATAGTAGTTAAGTCTTAACTCTGTAGCTGAAAAACTTGAAATTTTCAAAAGCCTGTCTTCCAGGTCTGACTATAGATGGTAATTATTGACTGATGTAGTATTGTTCTCAGAGCACCATGATTGTTATCTGAGGAAAGCTAGTAGATTTAAAGATATGGGTACAGGAAGGTAGATCATGACAAAGAAATGTTTAAACACTGTTGTCCTCATCACAGGATCTCAGCAGATGTTGTTGACTAATTAAACATGGAATATGCTGGTATACCAGAGAAGTGTATCTAAAGCTGTTGAAAAAAAAGTAGCATCTTGGAAAAAGGAAACATTAAAACAACTGGGCAAAAATAAGGAAAATGAAATCCATTATAGCACCTTCCCTAAAGCATATAATTATATTATGATACATGTTAACATGTTACTTTGATAATTTTAAACACATAAGAACCAAGAGTGAGCTAATTTCATTTTAAAACCATGGCAGCCTTTTTTTTTCTCCTAAAGCTTTATTGTCTTTGGGCAGGGCTTTTGATTCACAGAAAGGTTTATTCAAGAAAATGTATTGAGAGATGAGATAAGGAGGAGGAGGAGGAAGAGCAAGAGGAGGAGGAGGAGGAGGAGGAGGAGGAGGAGGAGGAGGATGACACTGGCATTTCCATTGTGCTTTAATGCTTGTGCAGCAATTTACATATATTATTTCTTCTGATCACTACCACAACCCTGGGAGGTAAGTAAGTATTTTTATTATCACCGTTTTACAGATGGTGAAACTGAAGCAGACAGAGGTCAAGTGACTTACCCAGAATCACACAGTTAAGAAATGCCTGAGGCTGGATTTGAACTCATGTCTTTCTGAATCCATGGCCAGTCTTCTATCCACTGACATATCTGCATGTAAATGCAAAATTGTTACATAGCAACCAAATGTCTGAAATTAAGAATATGTTTGGCTTCAAGGTAATAAAACATTCACTCTTAGAAAGAAATATATTCATAGAACAGCTAAAATTCCTTTATACTGAGGATTTTTTCCAGGTTTCTCAAGGATACATTTCTTATTATAGGAAAAATGCTGTAAGTCACGAAAATTCAGAATGATTATGTGAACTTAAGATAGCAAAAAAATGAAGCTCATATGGTAGTTTTCTGATCCAAAAGATCAGAAGCAGATCTCTAGAGTCAGGTTGTGAGTCTGCTCACAGCTGCCCTGCCACCCTCTCCAATATTACTTCCATTTTTGCACCCTCTAATCGCACTCACACACCCCTCTGCTTTCTCCTGTAAATACTAACTCACAGAATGCCTTCTTCCCTGTCTTTTCTACCTGTCTATTCTTTGAAGCCCAGTTTGAGCTCTACCTCCTTCACAAAGCCTTCCCTGACCACCTTTGAATTTCTATTGTACTCAAAACCTATTGTATTCTTGCAGGATTTGTGTTACAGCTAATACCCTATCTTTTCACATGTATATGTATTATCCCCAAGTAGAATGTAAGCTGCTTGAAATCAAGGACTAAGTTCAATACTTTTTTTGTATTATCCATCAGGGTAAAGTCCATTTTTTTCCCACATACTGCTCATGCAATAGCTCCAAAATAAATTAATTTTATGCAAATAGGAAGAGCTTTGGATTACAATAAAAATTATGAATATGGACAGTATCAAGTTACATGATTACACTGGAAAGATACATTATACAGTGCTTTAATCTTATGAAATCTTTTTCCAGGGATAGTAAAATGTCAGGATAACTAGCTTCAGTATATGTGTGTCAGGATCACAGTCTGGAAGACCTGAGTTCAAACCTGGCCTCAGAAATTTACCAGCTGTGTAATCCTAAGCAAATCACTTAACTTCTTAGTTATTATTATTGCAATTTGGACCTGCAAAATGTAAAATTTTCAAAGTACACCAAGGAAAGATAGACTGAAGACTTACAGCTTGGATCCAGAGGTCAGATTGAATCAGTGGATAAAGGTGATACTTAAGAATAGCCTAGTTTTCTTTGAGCATGATAGGTTGAGAATAAATATGTCAAAGAAGAGGTTGTGACAATATTTTAAGATACTAACATCTTGAATTCAAAATTGAATGAGAAGAATCTTGGTACAGTAATGAGCAATTGAGCAGCATCATTGTCAATGTCTACTTTTGAAGCTGTAAAAAGGACCATAACGGACCCTGGGAAGTAGTCTAACAAAACTCATTTATAAAGAAACACAGGGCCCATCACCTAAGGCAGCAACAAAAAAAATAACATTTCTTCACAAGAAAAAGGAAAGGAATTGATAGGTTTTCTTGGAGCACAGGATAGACAAGCCTAAAGCCCATAAAAATTCTTTTGGAACAAGCAGACATCACTTCACTATAAATAGTGAAGGCTAAAAACAGGCATAAACCATTAGATCTGTTGAATGAAACTGAAAGTAGTTTGTTTTGAGATGTGACCTATGAAATGTCCAAGATCTCAGAATGGAATCAAAAGTCATGACATTAATGATTTTCCAATGAAATCAACCTACAACATGTGGACAATGTAGTGTAGAATAAATGGATGAGACATGTAGATTTGTTTATGGAAATTGGGGGGTTTATGGTGTAAATCAGGATTAAGTAACTGCCATCAGAAATTATAGAAGATTTACCTTTAAGACACACAGATAGTGATCAAGATAGATTAAGGAAGGAATTGTTAGGAACTGTATCTCTCTCTCTCTCTCTCTCTCTCTCTCTCTCTCTCTCTCTCTCTCTCTCTCTCTGTTTCTCTCTTTCTCTCCTTTCTCTCCCCCCTCCCTGTTCCCATTGTCTCCCTCCCCATGTCATTTTCTCCCTCTCCTCCTTGTGTATACAGATACAGCTACATGTATATAGTCACATATGTTAGAAGATTTTTTAAAAATATAATAATAACTAATATTTAAGTAGTGCTTTTGGGGTTTAGAAAAGTCCCTAATATTAGTCTGTTTGGTCCTTACAGTATAGAGGCAGTGTGGTATGAAGGCTAGAGAGCTGGCCTTAGAGTCCAAAAGAGCTAGGTTCAAGTTCCACTTTTGACCCAGAAAGGTTGGGTGAGCCTGGGAAAATCATTTAACATCTCAACGCTCACAGCAACATTGTGAGACTATAAATAAAAGAAATGGGAATTCTCTATACCAATGAAATCATCATGAAGAGGTTTAATCAAAATGAATACGGTAGGGAACCATAGGTTTCTAGGGGTGCCCATGATCCCAAAATACCGACATGCCGGGTCCTGCCAAAAGAATTTGACTCAAGCCTTCTCAGACAAGGGAAAAGACAAAGTTTATTAGGGATTCACCATAATGGGTTGTCTTGAGAAATCCCACCCTTTGTGACACCTGTTTTCATAAGCAGGCCAGACTCAATCTACTGAGCTAGATTGAATCTGAGCACCTTCATGGAGGCAAGATGGAGATTATATACACAAAGATTGTGGGAGGGATCGAGGGGTGGTCTGGGGTGACTAGAGGAGGGGTTTAGGGAGGGACTTGAGGAGGAGTATAAGGAGGAGCTTGGTGGGACTGAGATGAGGTCAGACTCCAGGGTGGGAAACAGCTGAAGGCTACCTGGAGATGACAGACAATAGAGGGATAGGGTAACAGAGGTAGGGTGTAGATATTTTGATCAGGATTAAGTGAGGGAAACAGCTGGACAATAGAGGGCTAGGCTAGGCAGAGACTTAGGCCCAATGTTAATGCAGGGCCCATGGCCTTAGGTCAAGGCCAGATCCAGTTGGAAGACTCAAGGAGAGTTCAAGGGAGCTCCCAGAGACTGTACTCCAGGTTCAAGGGGGTTCCCAGAGATTGTGCCCTCATCAACAAGTCTAATCCATTCCTTCACAAAGATGCTATGAGTAGCTACTGTGAAACAACAGTTGTTTTATGAATGTCAACCGAATTTAAACCTAAGCCCTCATAACTTGGAATCCAGCTTTGTCTATCTCAGCACATTTGCTAAGTCAAAGGCCAGCTCTCTGTCTATTTGGTCAAATTCCTAGCTTGAATATGAACAGATAGGGGTGGTGAATAAAAAAAAATAGAAAAATTATCTTCAGCCCCATCACAAATGAAGAAACTGAGGCTCAGAGAAGTTAGCTGACTTGCTCAAGTTTACACAACTAGAAAATGGCAAAGCTAGGACTAAAACTACAATTTTCTGACTCTTTATGAATCTCCCTTTCCACTCAATACACCATAGTTAATTATCATCTTTTATTCCTTCCCTTCAAAATTATGTAAGATTATACAATTAATTTTGCAGTTCTCTATACAAAACAATAATATGGAATTGATTAAATTGACTTTCATGTTCATAATTGTGAAAGGCAAATGTTCATTTAAAAGAAATTCCATTCTTATACACAACTAGGATCATTATTGTCATAATTTATGGTTTACAATTAAGGTGTAAAGTACAGGTTCACATTTCTATTTCTAAAAAGTCATCACTTTCAGAAACTATCTTTAAGACATGGTTTCTCAGTATATGTGGTTTTATTTGCTTGCTTGTAACCAGTAAAGCAAGACATATATGATGGAATGGTGGTTCTAAGCCTTTTTATTTTTTTCTGTATTGCAATTCAAAGTACTATATCCCATTTATTGAATAGTCACCTAAACTAGCTGAAGCATTCAGTTGTAGCAGAATCTGGTTTACTGCAGCAGCTATCATTAACCAGGACAGGCTGTCGATCTAAACAGCCAGGCCAGTCAATTCAGAGGATTGACTTGTTCCCAGAGCACTTTGATGTTAAGAATCCATCACCAAGGATTTGTTGAGTGCCTAGTCATAAGCAGAACACACTTTTAGCTACTGTGGAAAGAAACCTATAGAAATAAATGACAAAGTCCCTACCTACTGCTTTTGAGGAACTTAAAATCTATCTGAGGAGATCAAATAGGAACATTTAAAGACTTAATAAATATTAACAAATGACATCATATGAGGCAAAATTATACCATACAATACAGGCATGTGAGTGTTGGGGACAAGCTAAATCAGGTGAATAAGGAAAGCTTCCTGAAGAAGGTGAATTAGAAAATATGTTTTAAAAGAGTTTAAAGGAGTTTATGGAAACATGAGGAAAAGTCACATGGAGGTTGTCCCCAATGGTGATGTAAAAAAGTTCTATATCTAGATGAAAATGATTAATTACAAGAAAATTAGATATTTTAATTCTAAGTAGAAAATATGAACTAAAACACTGCTTATGTGGTTATTTATACACAGATTAAATGTCTTTGCAATTTTTTTCTGAAATTTCTTCACATATTTCCACTCCTTTTGTCTCCTATGGCCAGTATTTGTCCCCTCATTAGAGAACACTCCTTCATATTTCTCTCTGTTGCAATAACTTTGAACATATGTTCTTCTAGAAATTTTCACTCTGTTAAGCTTTATTTTGTCACAGTGACAGAATCACAGGATCTCATATTAGCAAGAAAATTCTACTTTAAAATATATAGGAACTTCTGCTATAGAATTCTTGGGAAGAGTAATCCAGCCTCTTTTTAAAATCCTGCAGCGAAAAAAGCCACTAAGCCCTTCTTTTCTCCCTCCATGTGGTCATTTTGTATTTTTGTTTTTAAAAGTGCAGTTATTTGCATGCATCTTATTCATTCACTAGTCTGAAGTTCTGTAAGTGTAAGAATCTTGTAATTTACTATAGCCCTGAACCCTCTTCATCTAATGAACCTATGTAACACAGAGACCCTTGGTCTTCTATCTTCCAGTTCAGGATCACAGATTTAGAAATGGAAGAGACCTTAGAGATCTCTGGCTCTCATTTTGTACATGAGGAAATTGAAGTTCGGAGAAGTTAAGTTAACCGAGCCAGGGAAAAAAAGGCAATAAATGTCTGAGGTGAGATTTTTGACCATAAGTCCAGTTGCCTGCACTTTTGCACCAGACCCCTTGCTCCTTTCCAAATGTAATGATTAGTTTTGAGTTATCCATGTCCAAAATCTGGGTCTGAACCTCTAATCTCTAAGCCAGATAATATTCACTTTTAGACATTTCTAATTGTTAGGAAGTTTCCCATCTTCAATAACTGATCCTTACTACAACCACCATAGATTGCTTAAAGTAGATTTGTGAAACCTAAGGAAAAAAAAGAATATAAAGTAAAATTAGTCAAAATACTGAATCAGGAATTCATTAATTAATTTTTTTTCATTATATAAAGCCTACTTGCTTGCCAAGGAGACTACGTATTTACCTAAGGACTTCACTATTTCCTTCGACAAGCTCCTTTTCCTCTAGTCCACCATTTTGTATCCTGAGTGTCACTTTGAACTTTCCCATCTCACTCACCTCTAATACTCAATTATTAGCCAAGATCTACTAATTTAACCTCTCTCTCTCTCTCTCTCTCTCTCTCTCTCTCTCTCTCTCTCTCCCTCTCTGTCTGCCTCTCTCTCTCTCTCTCTCTCTCTCTCTCTCTCTCTGTATTTCTCTCTGTCTCTGTAGCAACAATCTGGCTAGCAGCTGCTGTGGCTGTATGAGACCAATAATACCAGCATATAGAAGGGCTATTAACACAGGTTCTTTGATCTGCTTTTCTAAGGAAAGCAACTTTAAGGGGTTAACAATCTTAGTTTAATTAAACATACATATATCATTCACTTAGTTCAGGGGGAAAAGATCAGCCCCCTGAACTTCAGGGACAATATAAAACAGAAATTACAAACATTAACAGACAGACTTACTCTGATCAAAATCACAATTCATAGTTACCAGAGAAGCATCAGTATCTGTCTGGGTTATCAAACCCAGGAGGAAGTTACAACAGCTTGCTGGGAGTCTCAACACTCCTTCCATGAGTAAGCCCCAAAAGTCAAACATGAAGCTCCCTTCAGTTATATCCAGTTTGGAGCCCTGAGGGCTCTGACCTCACCCAGGTTGGGTGTGTGAAAGTTCCCCATCCCCAGTATCACATCACATACAAGTCAATGACTCCTGATTGCCTCAGTGCTGAGAAATAGCTGAGAAATACTCCAAAACAAATACAGCAAAAGGTTTCCCAACAATTCAAACAAAGGGGAGACTTGATAGTCTTAGCATCCCAAAAGGGAAGAACAGAGAAATATCTGATTGCCATAACAGTCTCTCTCTCTCTCTCTCTCTCTCTCTCTCTCTCCTCTGTCTCTCTCTCCACACACACACACACACACACACACACACACACACACACACACACTTGCACATATGTATATGTATGTATGTTCATATGTATATTATATATACTCACATATAAATAGATGTGTATATGTATATATCTGTGTGTGTATATGTTTTTCCTGTGCTTGAAAAGTTGCATTCACTGTTGAATTCCTAGACAATTTCTTGATATCTTGTTGAGGAGAACTTTACTTCTTCAGACTTCAAATAATATTTTTTTCTTCTTACTCCTTTATGAACTCATCTCTTTGGTCTATATCTGTAATCTCCTTCGTGTAAGGAACTTCCCAGTGAATAAACTGCTTCTATCAAATAATACTGGTGACTCTCTTACTCCTGAGAGTGTTAAAGTTGCATGGGAAATTGAGAGCTTAAGTTTTACACAACCTATATATGTCTGAGGCAATCTTTGAAAAAGGATTTTCTGAATTACTGCACTTCCTTTCTAATTGACATCTTTTCTTTAAATATTCCTTATCTTGAATTACTACTACACAGAGTTGACAGACTGATTGACCTAATGCACTGGTCTGACCCCAGCTCAAAAAGCACCCCTATTACCTCTAGGAACAGAAGTCCTCCTACACCATGAAAGAAAGCATTCCTTAATTCCAATATGGTATCAACACATTGAGTCATTTTCACAATTAAAATCCAGATATTTTACATATGTACCATTGTATGCTAATGTCAAACCATAACTGGTAGGTGGTCAAGTTAATTGTCTACAATTTCTAGACTCCCTTTTATTCTGTCTCTTTCTCTGTTTTGAAAATTTGGGACATATGCTGGCCTCAATTATGTCCATTTTCTTTTTGGTACCAGAGGATATGAGAGTCAGGTGATGTGTTCTCAGACACTCTTATTATCTTACTATGTATATTGAGTGTCAACTTTTTAATTAACTGTTTTTTTCAAGCCCAATGAGCATAATATTTGTTGAAGAATAAAAGAGGCAATAACAGACTTGATGAGCTCCTCCTTTCCTCTGTCAGTTGTTATTTTGGTCCAATACATCTTTAACAGTAAGTATCTCTTCTTTGATCCTCTCCTTTATATGGAGATATAGATATTATATATAACCACAGATCAAGAATAATCTGGCTGATGATTTAGCAAAGGAGACTAAGTAATGGCCTGACAGATATGAGGAGAAGCCAAAGAATATTTTAATGAAAATATAGATAGAAGACAGTATTCAGGAGAGCAAGGTCATATAATTCATCACTTTACATATAACAGTGTCAAATGCTGGTCAGGAGTGGTCAAGAAGGATGAGAAAAAAAGACAAGAACATTCAATTTTGCAACTACATTGGTTATTCTGAAGAGAGTAGTGTCAGTTGAGTAATGAAGTCAGAAACCAAAATACAAGGAACAAGTAAAAGGAAAGGAAGGAAAGGCAACAAATTTAGGCAAGGATTTGTGTGTGTGTGTGTGTGTGTGTGTGTGTGTGTGTTTGCTTTTTAATTATAAAAGGGAGGAACAATAATAGTCTGAAGGATTAGTGCTTTTATTTTTTTTTTTGGAGGGTGAACGATAAAGAGTCATGTAGGCAGGAGGGGAGGAGCCAGGTGAAGCAAGATTGCTGATTTTGTATGGAAGGTGGATTATTTTGAATTCAGTCCTCTCCTCTCTATGGTTCTTCAGCCCAGATGCTATATGCCCCTACAAACTCATACTTATAATTGCAATCTTCTCCTTCATAATCCACATTCTGGAGCTCTGATTATCTTCTTTCTCATGGTGGTTTTTCATAGGATTATAGGATAAGAGATTCACTGCTAGAAACCACCTTAACGTTTGCCTAACCACTTGATCTCAAATATAATGACTTTCCAAGATCACACAGGTCATGAGAGAGGCAAGATTTCAATGCAAACTCTCCAAACCTAAACAGAATGCTTTTTTCACTGTGCCATACAGCATCTCTGTTGCTTCAAAGTCCACACATACTTCTAACTAATAGCTATTCCTTGCAGTTGCTCAGTCCAAGTTTGAACCACCAGCTCTTTTACCATGTATCTGGTCTACTCTTGTTTGCACCCAAATGTCATGACTCTGTATCTTAGAAATCTCATATCTTGAAAATTTAACATGTTGTAGATAGTTCTAATGAGCAGCAACAGTACTGTGTTAATACTATGAACAAACTGAACTCTCAATGACAAGTGTATATTTGGGCACATTCATCCCAAATTATACTTATTTCTTCTCAGATTTCTGACCCAGTGCTCCCAACAGATTATGTGTTTGGTGAATTATTAATATTGTATTATGAATGTGGAATAGTAAACCTTCAACACGCTCAACCCATTTTTAAGCCTATGTGCTAAGAAAAGCCACAAGAGCATAGACATTCATAAAGAGACCCTCTTTGTGGAGATAATAATAATAACTTGCTTTTGTATGTTGCTATATAGTTTATAAAGTGATTTCCTTAATAATAATACAGGTAGCTAGATAATACAAGTGTCATCTATACTTTACTGATGAGGAAACTGAGGTTCAGAGAAGTTAAATGCCTTGGATACAATCACATAGCAAATGTCAGCAGAATGACTTGAACCTATCTATGAAGTGTTCTGACTCTAACACATAACTGCTCCAAAAAAAGGAATTAGAAAAGGCATTTCCCCTAACAAGGTCGGAGGGTTTATTTCTGTGTGTTTCACAACATGAATGAAAGAATCAGGTAAATTTTTGAATTACATTGGAAAATGATTAATGAATTCGAGAGGTCTCTAGAAACACAAAAATGTAATAACTATATCTAAATAACTAGGTGTTTCTAAGATGGTCGCCACTTGACAATAACAATAGAAATGAAAAAAAAATTTCTTGTTCAAATAACATAATCAACTATGACTTTGTCAGAAAGCAGAAGATGAAGTAATTCACCCAGTTAAAAGAACAACAAGAGAATAACTTACAAGTTAAGAACTTGCTTAGGGATTTATCCATGGTATTGACCTGTGGAATCTCCTGGCTTCTGTAAGATACTTCACTCAGGAAAATTAATTTCATGGTTGCCTACTCTGGTAAAACTCCTGACTGAAGTGCTTCATAATGTTTTGGGATGGTCAGAGGAATGTCACAAAAGCAACTGACACAGCCAAACAAGAGTTATCAAAATCAATAAAATGTTTTCTTTACCATTGTTCTCAGCTAACATAGAAGCTTTAGGGGTCTTTATCTCAACTCCCTTTGGCAAGCTGGGTCCCATGGATGGACACTGTCTAGAACGCTTGCTGAATCTCTAGAGGTAATTTGAAGATCTGGGGTGTCTCTTCAATGCTATCATTTCTAATTCCCATTCCCTCATACTCTCCCATTAAAATAGTGACAGTTAATATCTCCTTGGTTTCATTTATTGATCCAGTGAGTGGTGCCCCAATATTATCTAACTAATTAATATGAATTAATTTCTAAAAAGGAATCTTTACTGAGAAAATATATTAGGAAGAGAAGAGCAAACACATCTTCTCCAACAACATTGGCAGACCCCCTCTTTCACCCTTACAGGTGCTACAAAGCGCTCAACACAACAGGTGCACTTCCAAATGAAGCACAGCCATAGCTCCTTTGCTGCCAGACTGTATTTAGCCTGGGAAATTAATTCATGGCTAAACTGGCTCTCACAGACATTCACTCTTGTGGGTTGTGTTGAAGTTTACTTGATTCAGTTGCTAGCCAACTCTGGCATGGGGTTTGGTTCTTAGACCTCTCAAGGCTAATCCTTCTGACCTTTCTATACTCACAAGGTTATAACCATTTCTCAATAACCCTTTCATTTTAGAAAACTAAAAACAACTAATAAACGAACAGAGACAATGAACAAAGTTGCCAAGTATTCATGGTTATGTGTGGCCAAGGTTGGAAAGATAGGCAGCTTGCTGCAGAAGGCCACTGCTAATGATACTACAGCCTCCTTCTCCACCTATTTGTATAAGTCCTTAATTTAATTACCACTAGGAAAGAGAGAGACTTATTAGATTGTATCTTTTCTTTTTTTATTCACACTAATGCAACCTCACCAGTCACTAAAGCACAATGATGATATTAGTCAGATATTCGGGAATGCGAAAAGATAAGAACCAAGATGGAGGAAAGTTCTGTGCTTGCATCCCACCTCCAATACTTACTATCTTGGTGTGACTGTGGGAAAGTCATTTAAATCTCTAAACCTTCCTTTCTGGTCTATAAAATGTGGTTAAGAACAGGACTCCCATAGGACTTTTCTCACAACTTTGTTGTAAGGATCAAATGAGGTAATGAATTCCAAATTCATAGCAAACCTTGAAGTGCTATGTCAGTGTTTTGGTTTTTTGTTTGTTGTTTGTTTTGTTTTTGTAGAGTTAACACTCTAAGAATGAAGGTGGGGTTTGCTCACAAATGGCAAAGATAAAAATCCTAAGGATGGAGGAGAGATGAGATTACTAAGGCAGATAGCATTGACCAAGAAGATTATGTCTAAGGACAGAGTCTTAAGCAACACCCACATTAAATCATCAGATAGAAGGATATATCAATATGATCTATTTGGAAGAACTGTGGGAGTGGTGGGTGAAAAAGTTTGGAGACATCTCCCTCCTTTTTATATTTTAAAGGAAAAAGGGGCTTTCATAGTATTTAAAGAAAGCCATTTATTTAAAAAATATTAGTAATATGGCATTTAGATAACTTATCCCAGAAGAGGTAAGTGTCAGTATCAAATTTAAGTTACTTTCTCTTTCTTACATCAAAGCAAGGGCCTTTGACATGATCAGTATATATGTGTGTGTGTGTGTGTGTGTGTGTGTGTGTGTGTGTGTGTGTGTGTGCATGCATATATGTATATACATATATATGTTATGGGAAGTAATTGTGATGAAATAAATCTAGGTGATATTTCAAACATATTATTAAAAAAACATAATCTGACTACAATAAAAAAAGACTCAGAATCTGTCCTTTAGAAAATAAGTTTCAAAATACTTAACCATATGAGTAAATAAAAGGAAAATATTATGAAAGATTTATAAATAAAATGAAAGTTAGAGAAGCAGTTAAGTGCCATGGTAAACAGATTAAGGGGGTAGCGAGGTGGCTTAGTAGATAGATTGGTGAGGCTGGAGTTAGGAAGATTCATCCATCTGAGGTCAAATCTAGCCGCAGACCCTTACTAGCTATGTGATTATGGGCAAATTATTTAACCATGTTTGCTTCCATTCTTAATCTGTAAAATGAACTGGAGAAGGAAATGGAAAACAACTCCAGCATCTTTGTAAAGAAAACCCCAAATGGGGTCATGAAGAGTCAAAGACAACTGAAACAACTGAGCAACAATAGATAGATTACTGGAGATGGAATCAGGAAGACCCAAGTTCAAATCCAGCCCCACATACTTATTAGCTATGGTACCTGGGGAAGTGACTTAACCCATCTGTCTCAGTTTCCTTATCAATTAAAAAAAAGTTAATAATAGCACTTACCTTTCCAGGCCTGCTGTGAATTAAAAAAAAAAAAATTAATGTTGTAAATCACTTTACAATCCTTAGAGTCTATATAAATGTAGCTGTTATTATTGTTTTATTATAGTTTTTTAAAAATATTTTCCTCTCCACACTCAGCCAAATACCTATGGGAAAAGAACACAGCTGTAGATAAAGAAAGTGGTGTATTAGATGCATTTATTTACCAAAAAACATGATGTGTGTTTGTGAGGGGGGTATTCAAGAAGGAAAGACAAACACATTGGTGAGTACTTTTACCCCTGACTAAGGCAGGCCAGATATAAATCATGGATAGATACCAGGCTAGCTTGATTCTATGAAGGGTTTATTTTTTGATTCTGAGGGAGTAGTCCATCTTAAATAACAAGAACAGGCTTAGAGCATATATTCCTGGTCCCTCATTGTGTTTTTGAATTAATATAATTACCTCTAAATCAACTCTTTATAATCAAAAGAACAATGAAGCAAATTTTGGATTTCGAATTCAAGGACCAGGGTTTGAGTCTTAGCTCTGCTAATCATTGGGCAGGTGAACTTCAGCAGGCAACTTCATCTCTAGACCTTGGATTCTTCATCTTTAAAAAGAAAGGGTTGGACTAGATTATTTCTAAGGCCTCTCTCAGCTCTGAATCCTATGATACATTTAATTATTTTTTGCAGTAGCATTTGAAGTATGTTCAGGCTAGCTGTTCAGATGCTTCACGCTAATGAGGAGAAACTGTCTCATCTCTTTATTAATTAGTATAGTGCCCTGATTAATGTGTCTCTGTATATTCTTCTTTGAAGGCCTTTCTGAACAGTTTGTTAGGCCTTTAATGCTCAGGAAAATGTTCTCTGCTGTAGTAATGTCTGGGTTCCAAAGGCTGACTAGTATAGATGAATGCATAACCATTTTCTGCCCAAAACTTTTTCATGAAAGTATAATTAATAGATATGGTAGATCTTGATTTCAGTGTTATAGGCTCCCTGCTGAGAATTCCCCTGCTTTTCCTGGTACAACTTTCTCCCATGATTTAATCCAGGGGACTACTGTCAAGGAGCTAAAGAAATATGGCATAAGTAGAAGGATGGACTTAGAGTCATAAAGATATGAATTTAGATCTTCCTTCTGATATTTACTAGCTGGAACCATGGGCAAGTCAATCAAATTTTGCTTGAATCTATTTCATCATGTAGGGGTAATATAGGGATCATCTATCATATACAGATAACAATGTTATTTGTAGCAACTATTTCACAGTGCTGTTATGAAGTTCAAAGAAGATTATGAAGGAAAAGTGCTTTGAAATCTTTAAAATGCTACATAAATATCAGTTCTTATTAGAGCCAAATATATGTCCTTGCCTTCCTTCCATTTAGCAGTTGCTTGACTGTCACTGATGAAGCCTGCAATCAAAATGGTCCACTAGATTTTAGCCATTCTATTTCTCTCTTTCTTTGTACAGACTGTTCTCTATGCCTCAAGTGTACTACTTGTCTTTATCTCTTTGAATCCAGTGTCTTTTAGTGCTGGGCTCACATGCTGTCTTCTTTGGGAAGCATTTCCTCATGCCCTTATCTCCACTAAGATTACCATGTATATAGTTACCTATTTACAATCTTCATCCTCCCAGTAGAATGTGAGCTCCTTGAGAGCAGGCATTTTTTGCTTTACAACACCAATGATTAGCAGTGTTGTATATAGCCAACGTTTTAGAAATCCTTATTGAATTCTATTCGGAAAACAAAACAAAACAAAACAAAAACTTTTGGGCTTTTCCCTCCCCAACTACCATATTCATGCACCAGAAATATTTAGTTTTGAATGGAAACCACCAACACCACCATAGGACTATTATTTACAATTAGAAGCATAATCAAGAAATTAGCAATTATTATAGAAAACAAACACACTCAAAACAAAGATATTAAATTAGAGGTGCTTCACATCCAAAAAGCCCTCTATCATTTGTTAATTAATTTAACAGAAAAAATCAATTTTATGTTGAGTTTACTAACCCTATTTTTGATTTATTAGTCCAAAGTATTCCAGTGCCATGGAAAATTTCCGGTTAGAGTCTATATAATTAAATTTAAACATTAAATATCCTTATTTAATAAAATTACATTTGTAAGGAATTCAAATAGACTAGACCTTAAAAGGCAGAATTTAATTATGAAAAATAAAACTCCTTAAAACATGATGACATTTCATTTAGAAGTACAGGCCAGCTACCACAAAGTCATATACTTATAGTTTCTGCAAAGAAATTGTTTTTTAAAATGATATAAGAAATGCAAATTGAGCAAATGTGTATAATCTTTCCTTGAATAACGGAAAGAGCTAGAATTCATGTTATTTGATTCATCATCTTTTTCCAAAAAAATTCAACTTTACAAACAATTTCCAGGCCAACTAAATAATGATTACTCACATTTAATAAAGTACTTTGAAATTGGCAAAATGCTTTCCCTATCATGTTGATGAATTCCAGACATTCTAACAAATATTTATCATGCCTCTTTTCACTTCAAGACATCACTATGCAACTTGTGTAACTCTGGGAATCTCTTCCTCTCTTTCTTTCACTTCCTCTGTCTTCTTTCTCTCTCACCTCCCATGTCCATACCAGTATTTTAGCATCTATGAATGGACTGAACTATTAAAAAATGCACAAATATAGTAATATAATAATAGATCCAGTTTCTTTGCTTTACAAAGGTAGAAATTATTGCTTTAAAGTCAATCAAAAAGATAGTATAAAATAGAATGTCTTTTCCTTTATAAAAAAAATTCTGACAACTGAATTCAGGCCTCTGGAGCCCTGTTGGTATATATTTAAGCCTAATCATTGTATAAGGACTTAGGGTCCCATGTTATAATGAGGGAAATCCTCTTGTTTATAGCTATAACTTCAGGGGGAAAACATTACAATATTTCCTGATAAAGGCTCTCAAGATGGGGCAGCTAGGTGGTGCAGTGAGTAGAGCACCAGCCCTGGAGTCAGGAAGATCTGAGTTCAAATCTGGCCTCAGACTCTTGACACACTTACCAGCTGTGTGACCTTGGGCAAGTCACTTAACCCCAATTGCCTTCCCTTCTACCCTCCAAAAAACAAACAAATACAAAACAAAAAAAGACTCTCAAGAGAAGCAGTGGTCTTGAGGAATTTTAAGGAAGTGTGGCAATTGGCCCCTTTTCCACAGCCATAATATCATAAGTTTAGAGTTAGAAGGGGACTTTGAACTTATAAATCTAGCCCTCTCATTTCACAGGTAAAGGAACTGAGATCCAGAGAGGCTAAATGAGTTGCCCTGTTGTTATACAACTTGGAAATATCTGAGTCAGGATTCAAACTCAAGTTTTATTGATTGCCTCTCTGAGCTTTTCTCTCTATTGCTTTATGATTTCTTCTTTATGTGTCTCCGTATTTGTCAATCTGTCTGTTTCTTTCCTTTCAACATTTCCTCTTCCTTCTTTGCTGTCACACATCTTATTTCCTTCTATATTAATATTTCTATATCAGTACTCTTTTTATTTTTTCTTTTTATTATTTTTTATTATTATTTGGTTTTATTATTTTTTTGTTTTTTTATTATCCTTCAGTTCATTCTCTAGAAATGCACCCCCAAAGAAAATTTTACTTCAATGTTATAAATTAGGGGGTTAGAGTCCAAGGCTAGTCCACAGAAAACCTATTTAATCCCTACCTATTTTGTTATATATGATATTAACTTATTATGTATCGATTGTATATTAATGTGTTAATACATTAGCTTCACTAAACAACAAACCTAATTAGTAGGTAATGGGGACAAGAAGCCATATGGTGAAGAAAAGGGAATTCAAGAGACAGTTTCCTTTGCTTTTTATGTTAGACACATAGACTGTCTGGTATGCTGGCATACTCCAAGGGAATATTCCCATAGGACTATCCATTTCCCCTCATAGCCACAACCAGTGGGAATACTTCCTCTGGGAGTGCTCACACAAGAGTCCCTAGGCTCTTTGCTTTCATCTGGCTATAGGCACACTTTGGAAATACTCAGTGATACTTCTCTTTGGTGTTCTTCCATCTGTTTTTCCTCGGTCTTGAATCCTGCTTTTTTCTCTTAAGTTTCCTCTTCCCTAGGCCTAAGAGTCCTTGCACTGATCAAAGCCCGTGTATTGTAAAAACTCTGTTTTTAAGGGATACTTACTAACACAGATAAATCTTCAATTGTTGAAATTTCAGGGAATGTTACAAAACGAGTTAAAACATTTGGAGAAATGCCCATATTTTTAAATTAAGAAGTGAAAAGTAATCAGGTAGCATTTGCCTCAGGGATGAGCTTTCCCCAATTATTCCTTCTTTTCACAATCATTTCCGTTTCCTGAATTCTAAACTCATGAAAGGTCTTTTTACTCGTCACCATCATCAACATCATCATTTCTATATAGCAGCAGTTGTGGTGACAGCGAAAGTTGAGAGTAAATGAAAAACAGAAAGGAAAGGAAAGGGCAAAGATTGTTGGCCATTTGTAATAGGTGACTTGGAAATTATGGATTGCCTATATTTACCATGGTAATATATTCCAGTGTTTAATTACAGATAATGCTAACCTTTCTTTATGTTAAGGCTTCCTGTTCTATATTTTCATGAAATAGGGAATAACAGCTTGCTTTTTTTTTTCTTACATTATCATTTCCTGGTAATTTGTTTTTAACCTTTTCAGGAGAACCAAGATCCCTATGGAGCAGCAAGAGAAATGGGATCATTCTAAGAGAGAGAGCACTAGGGCAGCATTTAACAAGACCCAGCAAGTTGAACTTGCCAACAAATGAAAGTTGTGAATAGGAAACCAAAAGCCAGGTGTCTTTTTCCACCAACCCCTAGTCATTAAGAACAGGTGTGATCCCTAGAACAGCAGGAGAGTCAGCAGCAGGTAAGTGGGGGTTACATAGAGTTGAAAAGCAAAAATGAAAAATAAGCAGAAAAGACGACAGCTGCTTGAAACTGGTGTTTCCTTTGTTTAAAATTCATGATGTGTCTTCCATTCTATAGAGAAAAATGCTGAGACTGGCATTTGATCTAAAAATGAAGTAGGGGAAAAAACATTACAGAAAAGAGATATTATAAGAATTACAAGGAAAACCATCCTTGTAATAAATATCTCGTTTTCTTTTTTTATATAAAAAAATCATGTTTATGTGCTATTATTTTACAAGTCATTCAATTACAACACTGGAGAAGACAATAAGAGGTTATTTAGTCCTGTTCTTTTATTTTATTTTTATTCCTTTGCTTCCCCTAATAGAAAACATGTACATTGTTATTAAAATCCATTATAGGATAGGTGCATTTTATGGGGTGTTCAAATTATCTCTGGAGGGGACAGCCTGTCTGTTGAAAGCAGTACATAAAATAAGCATCTGCAGTATTTAAATATGAGTTGATTTCTAAGCAGTTTTTATGTTTTTGTATAAGATCAATGAGTTGGTTTTTTTTCTTCCCTTTTTCCTTTTTTAAATTTTCAGTTCTGATTATCTGAGCATTTTCTTTAGATAGGGATTAAGATGACCTTTAAGAAAGTTTAATTTTGTAAATTCAGACCTTAATGACTGCTTATTCTTTTTGCATTCTTTTCTGGCATTAAAGCAATCTGTAATTGGGATCGGTTGTTTCTTCGGAGTGGCTTTATAGTTTAGTCAGTTGTAACTTTGTTAGAAGCAGCTAAATGTGTGTAGACACACACACATATACATATATATTTATGTTCTCTATATTTTCTACAAATATTTGGCCTTCATTATTCCTTATTTGGGATTTATCTTTTCTACATTTTCCCATGCATATTTCCAACATCATATATTGCTTTATATTTAATGTAGTTATAATATATACATAAAGAAATTTATGTATATCTACATCTGTGTATAAAGATGTATGTAAAGGTGTATGTGTGAGGTGCATATGTGAGCTGATAATGTTGGAAATATGGATGGAAAAATATGTTGAAAAATGTTGATAAAATATGAAAAAATAATGGAAGCTGAATATTTGTAGATGGCACAGAAGACTTAGATCTATAGATTATGAATACTTTATTTTTAAAATAATTGTAAAGCATTGGGTATACCAACTACAGCAAGTAGGAATAGTATAACTCCCCAAATTGAAATTGATTGCATTTTACCAGATAGGAAATGACATTGCTGATATTGGTATCATTTCCCGAATCAGCTGTCTTTGTATAGATTGACCCCTGACATGTTAGATTAAAGCTAGAAATTAAAACATAGCTAGAAGATAATATACAAATGAGACTAAGATATGACATGCAATAAAAACAGTTAAAACAATCAAAAAGATATTGAACCTGAAAGATGGAATATAGATTGGACAAAGAACATTGACACTGAAAACAAAAATAGCTATGGAGGAAGGAGGAAGTACAAAGGCAAAAAAGAAACAAGTCTCTATAAAAAAATAAGTGAAGTTAAAAATATCAATGAGAGGTCCTTGGTAGGTGTGAGCAAGAGATGGTAAAGGAGAAATATGATTTTGAACATAATCAAAGAAAGTATTAAAAGCATAAGTTTTAAGAAAAGTCACATTTATATAGTAATTATAGTTTACAAAATCTTTTCCTCACAATAGCCCTTTGAGTCAGGTATTAGTACAAAATTATGATTCTTAGAAATCAGGAAATTGCAGGGTAAATGACAGGCCCACGGTCACTCAACCAGTGACACAACTGAGACTACATATGAGTCTTATAAAAGGGGAGGAAAGGGAAGGGAACAAATGTTTAAGTGCCTACTGTGTATTAGACATTGTGCTATGTACTTTATAAATATTATTTCAGGTTTTACATGATTGCACATGTATAACCTATATCTTGATTGCTTACCTTCTCAGGGAAGGGAGAGGGCAGGGAGCAAAAGGGAAGCATAGATTTTGAAGCTCAAAACTTTTAAAATGTTAAAAAAATCAGTACGTATTTTGGGAGAAACTATATATGCATGCATGCATGCAAGTACACATATATACCTACATATAGGTACACATATACGCATACATATATGTGTACATATATACACATATGTAATAAAAATAACTATAGTAAAAAATATTACTTCATTTGATCTTTACAACAACCCCTGGGAGGTACGTGTTATTATTCTCCCCTTTATATAGTTGAGGAAAGTGAGGCAGACCGTGGTTAAGTGACTTGCCCAGGTCATATCCCTAAGTAAATATCTGAGGCTGGATTTGGACTCAGGTTTTCCTAACTCCAGGCCCAATGTTCCATCTACTGCACCACCTAGCTGCCTGAGTCTCTGTCATGAATCATGACCTTATTTTATTCTTTAGTCAACACTTAGCATTGTGTCTGACACTACGTTCTGCATGTAAAAATCATTAATATAACCCTTTTGTCAGAAGTCCTTCCTTAAAAGAAGAGTCTAGGTATACTTTGGGTGACCTCTCTTCTCTAGTCCATTGCCTCCCCCTAGATAGTTTAGGAACTCCATTATCTATCAGAGGACAAGGCTGAAATCAAGAATTAATTTATTTAGAGATAATTGGAAACACATAGGATTAATATTAGAGTCCACCAACAATAACCATGCCCGCTAATAAGGAATCCTCTCCAAGATGCATATAGTTTCAGTCACTAAAGTCCTACCTTGGGTAGGACTCTAGAAAGAGGTATCAGAGTTTTACTCCTCTGCATCAGTGCTTTGCTCCTTAGGATCTCTGGCTGCATAGTATCACTTTTGGGGGTATCTAATGCCTCTTACTGGTCTTAGCAGATATTTCTATCACAGTTCCCTTCACCATCCAGCTCAGTTCATTCTTCCTGTACCACCATCCTTTCTATAGCCTTTCCCTAGGAACCAACTCCCCCTCTCTAGGATTTAAGGCTGCTTGCATTACAGTCCCAAAGGATATCTATTTCTTAAGTCTTCCATAGTGTTGTAGTTGTCGTATGTGTCGTATGACACGTAGTTCTCTTGGGCATCTAGAGAAACCACCTTCTGTGGTACCTTACAAATTAGTCTTTCCCTTGGCATGTGGGGGTTATGTTTGTTTTTTTTTCTTTTTTCTTCCCTACTTATTTATTCTATTATTTTTTTTGTTTTTTTTTTAACTGGGGCAATTAACTCTTTTGTCTCTTGTAGTGTTCCTTTATGATTTTTTGAAATATAGCTCTGGAAAACCAGGCTTTGCAAAAGACCGTTTGGATTCAAATGTAGCAACCTGACTGCCTTTAAACCCAAATCACTCTGGCTCTCATTAATTAGCCAGCATGTCCCAGCCCAAGCCTCACTTGCTCATTGTCAGAATTTTGATGGCTCAGAGGGAGTATAAATAGCAGTTGTTTCTGTTCTGGCCAGAAACTCAGAGGATTTTCCCTTCTCTTTTGAGAAGGCAAACCAGGCTCCCTTTTGCTTCCATTCTTATCTAGCCTTTAATTGCTGAATGGGTGTTGCCTCAGACAAAGTGAGATCTGGGAAAAACCTTAACTTAAAAAGACCAAGGTCTCCCACTGTATCTGGGACCATTGACAGTCCTCCTGGCCTATGTCTTGCCATTGGACTCCAAATGATTCTAGAGGAGAGAGTGAGGCACAGTCCTGCCTTGCTTAAATTGAATTCACTTTCAAGTCAAGACATCACCCTCCTGATGTCATTGCTCCTTTTTGAGAAGGAAGGACAAACAGCAACAACAGTGTTATACAGTTTATAAGCATTGGAGTAAGTAATTGAACCTGGGTTTTCCTGACTCTGGAGCCAATGCTGCTTCCTGACTCTAGAACCCATGTTGCTTTTGCTAAAGTCCCTGTGATTTTTTAAACTGCCTCTGTATTTGAAATATGGACTTCCGGCATTTGAGATGCTGCACATAAGGGTTTTCCAGATTATTCAATAAATGTCAAGGACATTTTTAAAGGCTTATTCTTCTAAGAAAGGAAAGGAGCTATGTGTATCAAACAGGGAAATTAAAACCATGAGTATAATGCCCTGCATGTTAAACTGAGTATCCTTGGAAAGGAGGAAAGAAACATTGGAAGAAGATGATGACTGTAACATTTTATTCCCAGAAGGTATGATAAGAACTGTATAGATCTAAGAGATTTCATTCATATATAGAAAGAAGGAAAACGAAAAATCCAACACTAGAAATAACTAGCCAGACTCCCAAGAAAATCACCTCAAAGACCCAGTGCTATTGTCTGGCTTCAGTTGCAAAGGTGAAGAGGCAGGCAGAACTGCTACAGTAAAGATAGTACAGCAGCCCTGGGTGCTTTAAGTAAGATATGACTTGGAGATCAGAAGCTCCTTATGGCAAGGGAGATACCACTGGCCATTACACCTTCTTGAAAGACATCATAATAGAAAGCATGATCATATAAAATTATAAGATAGCCCCAACTTAGGAGGCCTTCTTTGACCCAGATAGATCATTAGAATGAGATAGTTTCAGTTCATGCTTATAAACCAAATGTTAATTAAAAACCACTACATGTAGATGCAAAAGCATACAATCCCATGTGATGTAGAAACGTATCTTTACAATAACTTTTTGGCTAAAATAGGCCACCCAGCTATTACTTAGTACATAAACAGATTGCTCACATCTATGACTAACATCAAAGCCCAGGGCAGGGTCTGGTCTACATAGTTTGAGTGTGTGATTAAGCTTCTTTTTCAGTTGGTAAGTAGTCATGGGCTAGGACTTAAAGCTTCTGACTGAGTGGTACTGAGACCCAACTATTCTCTGAAGAGTTCAACAGGAGCCCTCACTTAAGGGACCTGTTTGATGCAAATGAAAAACACTTCCTAAATCCTGATCTGCCTTTTAGCCAAAACACTGTTTTAAAGAATGATGATCTAATGGGATTCTGCTTAATATCTGATTGTGTATATCTTCATTCAGTATTTTTAAATTAATTATCATTTGGATCATATGCATGAACTAAAACTGGTTCATTCCTCTGGGGCAAGGACTCTTCAATTAGTGCTTGGCTTACAAGGTGTTTTTTCTTTTTCAGTTGACAACATTCCGTTGCAAATACAATGAATTTTATAGAACTATAACTATTTAGACCAGCCTTGGTAGTTATAGGTGAGTTTCATGTTTATAGGATTTAGAGCTCAAGTGCATTTTAGAGATAACTGAATCCAACCCTCCATTTTATGGTTAAGAATTACAGGCCCAGAGAGGGGACATGAAATAAACAGCAAAACTGGATGTGAAGCCTGCTTCCTTGACAACAAATTCTCTTTCATGACACCATCAGGGATACGGGATTTCTATGATCTATCTTACCTCTTCTCCATCTATCCTCCTACCCCCAAACTAATTCGTGTCCCAAGTAAATGAACTCATTTCATTGTAAAGTTAGGATTTAAAATTATTTTATAATGTAAACTCCTTGAGGACAGACAATTGTTTTCATAGTTGTTTGGGGGTAGGTTGTTTTGTCTTTGAATCCTTTTGCCTGGCACATAGTAGGTACTGAATAAATACATAATGAATTCCCTTAATACTTGTGGCATAAAGGTTTCCCTTTCTTTTGTTGATATTACATTTCTTTTAGCTTCAATCCCCTTAAATCTCACAATAGTATTTTCCCCCCATTGAACAGCCCAGCAGGCTGACACCAACTCCTACATCCAATCTTCCACATGCAAAAATTGTGTCAAAAGGATAACTAAATCTATGAACATAACACAAATCAATTTTAATAATACAAAGTGCCACAAAATCCCACACTGAATATTTATTCAATGCATGGTAATCTCAGCTACCAGGCTTTATAGAGATACAATGACCACATTTCTCCAATCCCCAATGGTGCACATGGTCTGATGAAGAACATAAACTTCAAAAAGTCTCATGAAAAGTATACTTTCTTTCACTGAAATTTTTACTGTTTTGACAAATCTACAATGTGAGATTGTCTTCTGCAATAATCTAGTGATGCTACTCCCACAACTTTCCCTTGTCTCATTGACCTTTGAGACCAGCTGTTTTCATTGGTGCATTAGAATTTGCACACTTTCCCACCAACTGTATCTTGTTTCCATCTCTGGTCAAAAAAGCAATAGAAATTAGTCTAACTCATGATGAAGTCCCAAAAAGTTTAAGCAAAAAATTTAGTGAGATGAAGGTCTACATAGTCATAGCAACAATTTTTAGGCTGATTGCAATTCTAAAATTATCATCCCTGCAAATTTCCTTACTGTTTTAAATTTAAGGTTTTAAGTTCAGAAACCCAGTGGATTGAACAGAGTATATGTTTAATTAAAGGCTCGGAAATTTTGCCCAAACCTCCAACTGGATAATTCTATGGATTAGTAGGGAAACATAGGGGAAAGATATGATTTGTTCCATCTACTTGAGAGAGCAAAGGAGGAGTTCTCTTACAGGAGAGTTTGGTTTCCCACCTGATGGTGTGGGCATAACTTTCAATAAATTCTAAGTCCAAAATCCCCGTTGGGAGAACTCTATCTGCTGTGGGAGTCATCTCAGACTACACTTTTCTTTTGAGAAGGGAAACTAAAAGTGTTTCATGTTTTAGGTATTCATCAACACATACTTTTAAGTCTCAGTTTTTAAGCTTTTCTTTTGTGGTAAAAGAAATGAAAGCTGCTCTATACCTGATTTCTGTACCTTGTACATTAAATAACTTTATCTAGAAAGGGCTCTATTAATCCATTTAGGGAATACTTTAGCCAACAGAAACTGGTTTTGTTTTATTGATGCAACTAACATGAAAGAAGTTGAATTGCCATCTACTTTGCCTATGTATTCCAAGGCTCATATGGCTTTTCCATCTTACTTAAAGATGGGATGTTATGTGTAATTTCACACTTGTAAGAATATTTGCTTTTAGAGCATTTTTCTATTTTATCCCAAGTGCTTAGAACAGTTCTCTGCATGTAATAAATAATTAATAAATCATTTTCATTTTATTCTTTATCCCCATAGAGCAAGGGTTCTTAATTTTATTTTATTTTGCGTAATGAATCCCTTTTTCTATTTTGGTAAAACCTATAGTCTCCTTCTCAAAATACTGTTTTCAAATAATATTACAAAGAATTGGCATAAAGACACATTTTTCCCATCCAAGTTTACAAACTCTGAAATCTATCCATAATCCCCTTGGGGTCTGTAAAGCCTGGGTTTAGAACCTATGAGAGAGATGATTCTTTATCACTTGATAACATATGCTGATTTTTTTTAAACAACTCTCAGACTGATTATTTTACTTATTTTATTTCTGCTTGATTTCAGAAGGAAAACAAACAAACAATAGAGTGACAGTGTTTGGATGGGAATGGAAGCATATCTGTGGAGAAACAAAATCTGAATTAGAAAGTATGGAATGGTTGCTGATACAGCCAGAAAAATAAGGGAAAATGAGAGAAGATCATGGGAGTCACAGAAAGTTGAGGAGAAAATCCTGGAAACAGAAATAAGTTGACTTTCCACTACTCCTTATACAAAGCAAAGAAAGGAAAAAAAAAAAAAACTTCCCACTATTCCTTATACAAGGCAAATATATAAATTAATTGTGACTAAATGTCATGACTAAGTGCTTGTTAGTTATATCCCTATGTCTAAAAATCAGTATGTAACCATATAACAAAAAGACATGAAGAAATCAATCAGATCATTTGTAGAGGTGAGAGAGAGAATACATAGACTAAATAAGTATTTGGTAATTTTTCATTAACATTTGCATGTTAGGTTCAAACAGTCTATGGTGATAAAGTTATATATGAAAGGGACTGAGACTAAGTCACATGGGATATATGTACCAGGAATATTTGCTTTATTTTGGTCTGGAACTTGATTTCTTCTGTGAGGGAAACTTCCATGTAGGAACTTGATCTACCTGATGCAGAGTAAAACCCCTCTATAACTTCTAATCTTAGAGAATTTCCTCAAAACCAAGAGGTAAGGTGAATTGTTAATGCTCAAACAACTAGTATGTGTCAGAGGCAGGACTAGAACCCAGACCATCCTTACTCTAAGGCTAGAATTCTGTCATTATGATACTCTGAAATTCACTATTTTTTTTGTTTACTTATATTAGGCCTAGAGATAAAAAACTGGACTTGCGATCTTGTAGGAAACTGGACCCATGATTTTATAGGATTATAGATTTAGAGCTGAAAGGGACCTTAGAGGTCATCTAGTCTGGCCCCCTCATTTTACAGATGAAGAAACTCTCAGTCATTTGAAGCAGGATTTGATCCTAGGTCTTTGTGACTCTTAAGTCAAACACTCTATTCACTATACCATGTTCCCTCAATATAGGGAAACTTCCTGGATAAGAAAACTCCACCTACCAATGCAAATTGTCTTAGTCTCTGAAACTTTGTTCAATTTCTTCTCTGAAAACTGACAGCTATATAACTCTGGGTAAGTAATGACTTCTCTAAGCCACAGTTTAAATTCAAACAGCCCTGGTAGATTAAGTGGCTTACAACTCTTCTACTCATTGCACCAAGTTCTGCCCTCTGGGGCCAAACTAAAAAAGTTCATATTCCTCCTCTATGTGACATCCCTTCAAATACTTGAAAATAGGTATCATCTCCTCTCTGCCCTCTTGCAGAGACATTTTATTTTTTCCTCCATGCTAAACCTGCCCAATTCTTTCCACTGATTCTCATGTCATAGACTCAAAGCCCATGAGGGCTCAGCTTCAGTGATCACCACTGACCATTTAGATGATTCGAATTAAACGTGCATTTTACATCTCCTTGGGAAAAAAAGTAGATACCAATAATCAGAACACATTGAAAGGTACTTTTCTCTGCTCAACAAAAGATCTGGGAATATTTAATAGCAACAGAGCCATTCAATTTTTTTGGCACAGAATTCTCTTACAAAGATCTATTCAATATTTAATCACCATTTTGTAAATTGCTGCAGATCATTAAACAACATGTTTCTAATAGAGTCATCCAGGTCAATGGAAGGTGGCAACGGTCGGCTCCATAAAGTTCTTTGAAAGCAGTGATTTCTGCCCATAGGACAAAATAAGTGTCATATGTAAAGCAGATTATGTTCATAGTCACCACTGAGTAACCATACTGGTTGTATGGATCTTTTTATTCTGCCAATAAAAATGAATGGCTTTCTTCTCCCCAGTGCCTAAATCACTCCCAGTAGCAAGCCATTTAGGGAGGCAAATTAACTCAGCCTCTGTGGTACTATTTGATGCACTGAAGCAGCAATCCTATATGAAGGGATATAGAGGAAAGAACAAGGGCAAGCAAATAGATCAGGGATAAAACAATGGGGAGGAAAGGAAAATAAAAACCTAAGTATTACTTATGACAAAAACTATTCCTGGCAGTAATCTAAGTGACTTAGGCAATAATTATTGTGGCTATGACAAATAATAATGACATTAATAATGTCATTGACATAGGGCTTTAAGGTTTACAAATTGCTTATATACATTTCATTTGAGCCTCCCGATAACCTTATTAAACAGATGCTGTAGTATTATTATCCACATCACCCTGCCACTGAGGCTGTTGTACCCTCCTCATCCTCCAGAAATCATAAATTGGAAGAGCTAAACCATTCTACTTGGGAATTCCCACCCACTCAGGGAATATAATGTCCTCTCTTGAGAGCACCTGAAAATGAACTGATTCTATATAGTGGCTCCGTATCCTTGTCATGCTTAATCCCATCCATAGTGTTGCCATGGGCTATGCCTTTAACCCTCCTTATTCCATATATTTCCTTTTCTTCTTCTCGTCACATAAATCAAATGAGCACTACCATTGACCTGGAAAGGGCGTATCCACTAATTACTCTCTATCTTCTCTGAATGCCTTTAAGACTTCCCAGAACAAAATTTTCTTCCCTAGCCACTTTTCTTCTATATGCAAGGTTTCCCCTTTCAGCAGCTGAGATTGTCTTTCCTTTGTATTTGTAGCCTCAGTGCTTAGCTGAGTCCTTGGACTGTAGTAAGCATCTAATAAAAGCTTTTTGATTCTTTGAACAGATGGAGAAACTGAAGTTCACAAAAGTCAAGTTATGTACCCGGAATTAAATAGCTATCAATTTTCAGGGACAGGATATGAACCCAGATCTTCTTGACTCTAACCCTAGCACCTTGTCTTCTACTCCACTCTTCTTCCCATGTTACAAAAGGATTTCTCTCCTAGCAGGAAATAGCTAGAATAAATAATTGCCTATCCTATTATGATGAATTTACATAAGATTCACCTGTGATCTAGAAATTGAAGAAAAACATCAAACCCAGATTTTGTGAATATATTCATAACAATTTGGTATCAGAGCTAGACACTGCCTTCTGGATAACTTGGTCCAACAGGTTAAATTCAAAGGGGAGTAAACTGAAAGCCACAGATAATAGATGTTTTACCCAAAACCACAAACCAAGTTTATGGAACATCTGGGACTAGAGTCCAGACCTAATGTCTCTTAATCCATGGCTCAATCCACTATTTCATAGTGTTTCTCTCATATAATGCTAGGAGGGAAAAACAAATGATTCTCTTTGTCCTTTTTCTTTTAACAACAAAATTCTTTCCTTATCAATTTTTAAATCAGTCTTTGCTTCTGCCACTTTAACTGTCAGGAACAGGGTTTAAATATGCAATTTTTAGTAGCATATATAGTAGTACTAACCCACAAGCCCCATATGGATGTTTGTTCTCAATTAATGAAACAGATGCACCTCATATTTGGAAAATATAATTTATTCTTTGCCTGAAAATGTTACTTCATCCTATTTTAAAAATCCCTCTTGAGTAATTTTCCTTTAAAATATTACCTTTTTAATCACCTGTTACTATATGTCCATAATAAAAAAGCCCATGAACGTAAATAAAAAGCTCATCAAGTGGTTACTTTTCCCCCTTTTGCTATTTTTTGTTCCATGTTCGTAATCAGCTTAGCCAGAAAAAACAGAGGCTTGAACAAACCATCTGTCATCTGGATATAGCTCCTGAATGCCTGGCAGTTTTTAGTCCACCACTTCATGGCCACCCAAAAGCATGAACATTTTGTCTGTCATGAGCTTAAGTGGTGATGAATCCCCAACCAGACTGTCACTCCACAAAATCTTCCTATTTGCCATTGAAGCCTCTCTTGGCTTTGTTGTAGGGGATATGAGAGAAAGGGAATAAGAGGAGTGTGGAAAGGCCAAGGAATCAGCACAGAGACATAACTAAAAAGAACCAAAGACATAAATAGGAGGAGTCATAAGCATTATGTTCTGGAACTTGGGGCAAATTTTAGGAAACACTACCTCCAGTAAATTTTGTAACACAAATGTAGTTGAGGGGAAAGGAAGAGACGCTTACACATGAAGTCTTATTAGGAGAGAGACACTGGAGATTGTGGGCAGAGACACCAGGACATTTAGAAGCTATTGTTAGGCAGGCATCTGCTAATAAGGGAGTAAAGGCAGTATATAGGGTGTTAAGGGAAGACTAGCACCTCTGTTGTGCGTGTTTGCTTAGCCCTTTTCAGGGCTGTTCATCTACCCTTGATGTCCAACCCATCACCCAGGTCTCTCTCACCTGTGTGTCCAAGAAGCTGTGGCACGTACAGCAGCCACACCTTGGCATCTTGGTAGATGGCCTAAACCATGTTTAGGGTAACAGACAGGCCTCAAACCTGTCTGTGAGTAAGAGGAATGTCTACCCCAAGCATATGAAAACAACTCCCCTCCCTACGTCTGCCTGCCACAGAATGGGCAGATAACAATTTTTTTCAAAGTCCATCAAAGTAGCTGAACCAGGTGCTTTGGAGCACTTAGAGCTTGGCCAGACATTAAATATCATCTACTGCATAACCAGCTATCACCAGTCACCTTAACTTTGTTTTGCCACTAGACTTCAATGACTGTGGAACAGAGAGGGAAGCTGATAGCTTTGTAAAATTCTGCCTTCTCTTAAATCCAATTCATACTCTAGTTAAGGTATCACCCAGTGATGTCCTTGGTCCTCTTTGAAAATGAAGGACAAACAACATCAATATAGCCAGACTAGACCAGAGAAAAGCTTATGGCAGATAGGTCATTAGGAATGGAATTAGGATTGGGTGAGGTAGGAAACAGGTAGACCATGCATTCTTAAATTGAATTGATTTCAAGGGATCAGTGAACTTTGAAAGGAAAAAATCTTCATTTTCATAACACTTTCACTGAAATTTAGTATTTCCTCCAGTTATCTAAAAATATTCAGAAAAGAGGTCAATAGGATTCACCAGATTACTAAAGGGATCCATCACACACACACACACACACACACACGCAAATACACAAATGTTAAGAGCAGCTGATCAAGTTTATCTGATTGATTGCCTCATGTCTTAACTAATTATTTTTGCTTACTAGGTGATATGTTCAGCAGTCTCTAAATTCAAGTGTTTTGGAATGAGGTCCAATCACCTCACCCTAACTATATTTCTGGATAATATAAATGATTAATCTATTTCAAAGTATATTCCTTTAAAGTGAAAATTATTTATGTTACAATAGGCAAACTTTAACTGACAATTATAATCTTTCATAGATTTAAATGGGTTTTGCAATTTGGGTTATACCATATGCAATTTTATGTACTATTAAGTTGTCCAGCACAAATAGTATCTTGATGTCATTCTTCAAGAAATTTTTTATTTCACTGGTGTGGGTATTTCCTTTACTAAAATAGATCACAATCTCACCACACTTTTAAATTCTGCCTGATCCATGTCTATCCTTTCCTATAAATCTTCTATTACAACTGCTGCCCATTGGGCTAAAGGCCTCCCTTTTTTCTGTAGTACATTTGAAACACCAAAGCCCTATACTGGTTTTTTCCTTGTCTGCCATTCTATTTATATAACTAGATAATTTCATTTTTTAAATGATAATGTTTATACAACTTCCTACTTAGTGTTCATCACTGACAATGTATTGCAGCAACAGGAAAATTTTTCTATTGTCTTTGGAATTACTTGTCATTTTAATTCTGAAATATTCATTTTCCAGAACTCAAAGGCATAGAGCACTACTAAGAGAATACTGGTGTTAACAAGATGAGTTTTTGTAGCAATGGACAGTTGGGGAAAAATAAATGTACTATTTTCCTAAATGCAGAATTACATCATTTCTTCCTCTCATTCAATTCCAGGCCTGGTTTCTTGTCCATCTTTAGTACTTTTTCAAGGTACCCATATTGATGAGCAAATTTAATGAACCACCCATACAGCTGCAGGCCATACATGCAATGATTTCCAGTGTGGATGGATAGACCAATCTCCTTAATATTAATGTACATTTTTCATAGGAAAAATAGTTTTTCATGAAGAACTGTGTCCGGAGCTTTTATCAAATTAATTCAATATCATATGTGAAAATGAGCAGGTAGAAATCTTACTATAAATAGGAAACACTTTTTTTAATTGGACATGACAAACATTTTCCATAACAAAAGTAAATACCTTTGGTGAACATATATCTCTTGTTTAACATTATGATTGAAAATACACACTGAAAAAAAGGAACACAATAATGTCTGTAGTCATATCTGTCATGGAATCTTATATGATGTTGTTGCAATTGCAAAAAAATACTTTTTCTAAGGACATATTTCAAGAATGCATTTTGTTTTACCTAGTCAAATGCTTTATTAAAATAGATGTTATAAACAACACTTCCATCATATATTCTCCTCAATTTTCTATAACTTTTATGAATGAAAAGATGTAGGATACTCTCCAAAATTCTCTTAGGTCTACCTGTTCCCTTCATGAGTTCTTTTTGTTTTTTTCTAATTGAAGATATCCTCAATATATGCATATAGATCATTGTAATAATGATTTTCTAGAGATAAGAAATCAGTTATCTCTGCATATGGGTCAGTCACTACCATAATTTTCTCTTTAGGATGGACTAAAAGCCAGAAAAAAGATTTCCTGACTATATGCATATGATTAGCCAGGAATATGGTTAGGTAAACTTCTTTAGCTTAGCTTTTGTTTGTACAAAACATACTTTGTCTAACCAAAAGCTATAAGGGATCAGACCCACACAGTTCTGTGGGGTCAGAGTGCCTTTAAAATAAGTCTAATGCCACAGGGTCTCTAATTTGAAATTAAATAGGCAACTACATAGATTTTCTAAGTTAGGGAGTTTCTGGTTGATATGTAGAATTCAGTAACTTTCAAATATAATTCTAAAAATAGAAGTAAGTGTGATGACACTATTTAACTGGAAATGTCTCTGCTCTGTGTTCCAGAGAGCTTGGCTTCTAACCAAGCTTCTAAAAGAAACATAGACATGACTCATGGAAAAACAAAGTATTTGTTCTTTTTTTTTTCCTTTTTCACCCTGAAAATTGTATTTTCTCTTCCCTAGAGCTATGGATTTTCCCACTCATTCTCTGATGAGGGAAGAGATAATATGTCACCTAAGTACTGCTGCTGAAGCTAAAATTTAGAAACAGAGAGTAATTCCACAACCATATGCTCATTGGACTCTCATTTGGCAGTGGACAACACTGATAAAAGATCGAGAAAATGCTAAGCAATATGAAACCAATGGGGAGAAATAGACTATGTAACAAATGAAACCAATAGGAAGGCAGACCTGATTGAAGCAGTACAATAGCATCACCAGAAGAAAACAGCTGTGAAACACTGAAGGCATGAGCTGCCTAGGACATATATTCTCTATGTGTTAGTCCTCCTCAGAGATTCTCTGTCTGTGTCCATTCTCAACATATTTAAGGGACGGTATGTACAGGCTTATTGGAGGGATATTTTGTTGCTCCCTTTCTTACTATTCATTGATAACATTTATTTTGAAAAAAATTATGACTTCTGACTGCCTGGAAAAAGCAAGTACATTGGTTGTGGTGTATGAGCTATGGTTCTACTGGATTAGGATTTACTTGAGTACCTTG